>NC_057802.1:164056129-164197133 GCF_018294505.1 Triticum aestivum
CATGGTCAGTTTCTACAAGTGCAGTCCCACGTGTCAGTGAAGAGGCAAGCCGAAGCGCGTTCCATTTGCTCGAGCCGTGTGAAGGACCGAACGTGTGTGGGGTGCAATGCGACCGCGACAGGGGTGCTGTGAGTGTACCGCCTTTTTCCTTTTAAACTAGGTGCTTCGCCCCCTCAAAAAAAACTTGTTGCTTCGCGCGATCCATCGATACTACTACTAGTAATCCGGTAATCCCGACTAAAACGGCGCGGCCGGGTCTTTTCCCGCACGATATGCTGGTAGGTTGGCTTAGTTGGGTTTTTTAGGACGAGTAATGCTACACCTACGTAGTCCCAGTTACGTAATTAACATAATGTGAAACGTGTGAGCTGTTGATTGTAGATTGGGGGGAGGGAGGGGCCCACCACCATGAAAATGAGGGGAGGAGAGAGAGAGGCAATTTACGTTAACCCTTTCGTAGGTTCCCGTAGATGTAGAAAAATGTGAAATGCGTGAATGTGCATTTGCAGATAAGGCCTTACCTCGTTCATCCTTTTTGTAGGATCAAAAGTATGTCTAGAGGGGGGGTGATTAGACTACTTGACCAAATAAAAATCTAGCCTTTTCCCAATTTTAGTTCTTGGCAGATTTTAACAACTTAGCACAAGTCAAGCAATCAACCTACACATGCAATTCTAAGAGTATAGCACCGGAATGTAAAACAATTGCATATGAAGGTAAAGGTATGAGTTTGAGGGAGCAAACGCAATGTTGACACGGAGATTTTTTTTATCCGTGGTTCCGATAGGTGGTGCTATCGTACATCCACGTTGATGGAGACTTCAACCCATGAAGGGTAACGGTTGCGCGAGTCCACGGAGGGCTCCACCCACGAAGGGTCCATGAAGAAGCAACCTTGTCTATCCCACCATGGCTGTTGCCCACGGAGGACTTGCCTCACTAGGGTAGATCTTCACGAAGTAGGCGATCTCCTTGCCCTTACAAACTACTTGGTTCAACTCCACAATCTTGATGGAGGCTCCCAAGTGACACCTAGCCAATCTAGGAGACACCACTCTCCAAGAAGTAACAAATGGTGTGTTGATGACGAACTCCTTGCTCTTGTGCTTCAAATGATAGTCTCCCCAACACTCAACTCTCTCTCATAGGATTGGATTTGGTGGAAAGAAGATTTGAGTGGAAAGCAACTTGGGGAAGGCTAGAGATCAAGATTTATGTGGTTGGAGTGGAATATCTTGACCTCAACACAAGTGTAGGTGGTTCTCTCTCAGAAAATATGTGTTGGAAGTGTAGGCATGTTCTGATGGCTCTCTCCACGAATGAAGAGTGGGTGGAGGGGTATATATAGCCTCCACAAAAAATCTAACCGTTACACACAAATCACCAAACTCGGTGGGACCAATTCAAAGAACTCGGTCAGACCGATTTGGTTCATAATGTGACCGTTAGGTATTTCGGTGGGACCGACATGTCAACTCGGTGGGACCGATTTCGTTAGGGTTAGGGCATAACGTAATCTCGGTGAGACCGATTACACAAACTCGCTGAGACCGATTTTGGTAATAGACTAATAGAGAGTTGGTCAGGCAAACTCGGTGGGACCGATTCGCTCATCTTGGTTGGACCGAAACATTACAAAAAGGAAACAGAGTGTTTGCATTGCAATCTCGGTGGGACCGATCGCTCATCTCGGTTTGACCGAAACGTTACGAAGCGAAACAGAGAGATTACAATCCCATCTCGGTGAGAGCGAGATCCCCATCAGTGAGACCGAAAAGACTAGGGTTTCTAGTAGTGGCTATGTCGACTGAACTTGGTGGCTCCGGATAGAAAGAATCGGTGGGGCCGAGTTGGACTTTTGGTTTGGGACATATGTGGATATGAGAAAGTAGTGGAGGGTTTTGGAGCATATCACTAATCATTTTGAGCAAGAACCTCATTAAGCAACACCTCATCCCTTCTTAATAGTATTGGCTTTTCCTATAGACTCAATGTGATCTTGGATCACTAAAATAGAAAATGTAGAGTCTTGTGCTTTGAGCTTGAGCCAATATTTTGTCCTTAGCATTTTGAAGGGTCCACTTTCTAATCCATGCCATGCCAATCATTGAGCTTTCCTGAAATATTTATCTTGGAATAGCATTAGCTCAATGAGCTATATGTTGTTAGGAATTACCAAAACCACCCAGGGATAGTTGTACTTTCAATCTCCCCCTTTTTGGTAATTGATGACAACATATAGATCAAAGCTTCAACAAATGATAAATAAGATTGGAAAACATCGTCGCTTTGAGAAGTATGTGATAATCAAGAGCTCCCCCTAAATTTGTGCATTATTTTAAAATTTGCTTTTGAATGCAAATGCACAATCGATTAGGATCATGGGTTACTGTTCCATGTCACATACATCTTGGTGGAGCGCTCAAAATGATAGAAATTAAAACACATGCACTCATCACCAAGCAAAGTGAATGATCATAAGAGGATATGAAAGATAATATCATCCAACAAGCATTAAGGCTAGCATATGATCAAACACATGATCAAACAGGTATCTCACAAGGACATAAAGTAGCTCACACAAGCACACAATAAAGTTTCAACCAAAATAGCAAGAGAGATAAAAAGGCAACACTCTCTCTCTCGAAGCCTATGATCTATACATTTTTCTCCCCCTTTGGCAACAAGTTAGCAAAAAGTTCAAAAAAGCATAGTGCTAAACGACTCTCAGGCTTGATCTTCGGGAGGTGGTGTTGAGAGAACTCCAAGGACGAAGGCTTCAGATGAAGTAGCTGGAGCTGGTGGAGTAGCTGCTGGAGGTGGAACTGGAGCTGTTGCTGCTGGTGCTGATGTTGTAGCTCTATGTCTGTCACTGGCACTGCAGCAGATCTCTGTCCTCTGGGCACTCTGGCAAAAGCATCTGTGGTAGACTTGCCCTTCTTCTCCTCAGCTTCCTCCTGAAGTTGCTCAACAGCAGTTTGGATGTCTGTCACCTTGACATCAAGGTCATAGAATTTTGTCTCAATAATCCTTTCCAAGCTTTCCTGGTTCTGGGTCAGGGTGGCCAAGCCCTTCTCAATCCTCAGGGTGGATTGATCAGATATCCAAGCTGGTCTTGCTTGCTCTTCAAGAATACTTGAGATGCCTCTTCTACTGTTGGCATCTTTGCAGCTTTAGCCTTCTCTCTCTTCTCATGTGCTTGAGCTGAAGATGGTTCATTCTCATTCATCACCACTGTGTTATCTTCAAATTCAGGGTAGATGGGCAGGTGATCCTTATCCAAAATGTATTTGCCTTTGCCCATCTTTGAGTTGATGAGCTCCTGAATTTGTGGGGCATACCCACAGCTTCTCTTCTGGTTAGCATCAGTCCTCTTGATTATCTCAAGAATCAAACTCATGACCTTGAACTTCTGTGGGACATATATGCAGCAAGTTTATGGCATGTCCTCTGATCATCTTGTGATCACCTGACTTGGGTAGCAGTGTGTGCCTTAAGATCCAGTTTATAGTTGGCAGACCAGACAACAAGTAGTGAACAGATCCAAACTTATGTGTATCCAAAGCAGCATCTGGGATCTCTTTGTACATGTTGGCCATTGTGTTGTGGTCTTTCTTCTTCTCTGCATAAATATCCAAGTCATCCTCATGTTCCTCAGGAGCATTGATAAGCTTGGCCCACTCATCAACCGTAGACTGGTACCTAGTATCCTGAGACATCCATACTATCCTTCCATCTAGATAGAAGTGGGTAGTGGAGTAAAACTGCATGATGAGCTCATCATTCCACTTGGTGAGCTTCTGGGCAACAAAAGTATCAACTCCACATGCCTTGAAGCTATCAAGCACACCAGGGAAGTGATCCTCATTCTCCTTGATGAACTCCCAGTCAACCCATCTCATGTCACACACAATGGGCTTCTTATCAAGCAGAACTGTCTCATAGAAGTCCAGCTGTTCCTTAGTGTGAAATCTGTAGTCCACAGCAGTCCTTCTCCTAATAGCATATGGATTAGACTGTCTACATAGTCTCAATCCTGCATCCTTCCTGATTTTCATGTTCTCTGCAACTGGGTGTGAATCAGTGTGGTCTGGGATCTTGGGTTTCAGCTTCCTCAATACAACAGAGTCATCATCTTCTTCTTCAGTAGCTTCAGGCAATGGGGCCTTGTTCTTCTCTTCAGCAGGGATGTTCCTAGTGCTTCTCTTGGGTTTAGGCTTTGGAGCTGGAGCAGCAGCCTTGGGAGCAGATTTGGGCTTAGATGGAGCAGCCCCTGATCTGATTGCATCCCCATGAGCTTTTGAGCTTTGGGTGCTGGTGCAGCATCCTCTTCCTCTTCTTCTTCAGAACCTTTCCTCATCGAGGGCTTGACAAGAACTCTGGCAGTAGTGGTTCTGGCCCTCTTCTTCTTCTTATCCTCACCAGCTGCTTCTTCTTCTGATTCAATGGTGAACTTCATAGTTTCACCCGTGGCAACTTTTCTTGGCTTAGACATGGATTGTCTTCTTGCTGGAGCCTTTGTTTTCAGACCAGGCTTTGTTGCAGCAGCTGTGCCATACTCTTTCTTCAGCACCTTTTTCTTTGAAGTGGCTTCATCTTCAACAACCACATAGTCCTCATCTTCTGAGTCAGAATTCCTCTTCTTCCTTTTCCTGGTGGCAGCCTTTGGCAAATTGCTGGGAGTGCTCCTGCTGCCATCATTATAACTGCTAGAGGGATCTGAACCCTCACTCATCTGCACCTGCTGTTCAGACTTGTTCTGACTGTCACTTTGATCAGACATCTCTGCAAACACTCTGACAGCAGACCCTGTGAATAGGTTATAGATGAGATAGAATGGATGAGCATCACAAAGTACAGGAGTTTTGCAAAATAGATGGCTTAAAAACTTGGTTTTAGTTCTTCACAGAAAGCATTTCGGATCTACCGACTTGTAAACTCGGTGATACCGAAGCAGCTTTTGGAACCTAAACTAGTGAACTCGGTCAGACCGAGTCACAGTTCAGTGGTACCGAGACTGCTACGGTTTCACAGAGAATCGAACTCGGTCACACTGATTCGCAATTTTCGGTAAGACCGAAAATGCATGTGCTCTGGCCTAAGCCAAATCGGCGAGACCGATTTCTACAACTCGGTCGGTCCGAGATGAATTCGGCGGAGACCTAACCCTAAATTTTCAAACCAAAACTAATCTGCGGGATGTTTTCACTGGACAGGATGATTTCAATCGTGGCAAGAGTCATGGAAAAGCAATGTGCTAAGAATCAGAGTTATGGATTAGCACAAAGATCAAGTTCGTACCCTAGTTCGGCGGCGAACTTGCTACGGCGGCAACGGCGGGGCAGATTGCCGTTGACGGCGGCAGAGACCAGCGGCGGGAGGTCGCTGGCGACAAGAGGACGATCTGGAGACCCGAAGAGGCAGAGCAGGTTACGCGCGGGCGAGGAGGTTCGGAAAAATTTCCAAAATTTGGCCCATTGGTATATATAACCTGACACTGTCGGTGTGACCGAGTGGAACAACTCGGTGGCACCGAGATGCAAAACTGCAAGCAGTTACTGCAACTCGGTGTGACCGAAAGGTACTAATTGGTTGCACCGAGATTGAAAACCCTAGATCAACTTAGTGATTCGGTATGACCGAAAGGGATGAATCGTACAGACCGAGATGCACAAAGACGTTTTGGAGGTCTAAGTCCATGACGAATCAGGAACTCCGAGTGCTCCTCACACAGAGTGGTTCGAATCTGACTTGATCAAACTTTGTGATGTAGCATGAATAGAGTTTGAGATGAGAAAAGCATAGATAGCTAGAGGGAGTTCTTAGGCATTCTTGTCCACCCATTTGGCAAAAGAGAAAAAGCCAAACAATCAAAGCAACAAATGGATGTCCTCAAATGAGTAAAATATGCAACCAACATGCTCACACAATAAAATGGCAAATGAAATATGTGACAAAGCATGCACAAACACTCTAGCATCTATCAAGCAATTTGGCGATGACTAGGTCATCTATATATGAGTATATTGACTTAGGAGTCAAATGAGAACATTTGATCATAGGTCATACTCATCGTTTAAGCACAAGTGGGGTTACCACTTTTACATAAAGCATTGTTGTGTTCACACCATTGGAGTTGCTTTAGCTCAATTGATTTGAGTAAATCTCCCCCTAGATGTGATATCCCCCCTAAGAGGGATGAACTAACCTTCGATTTTGTCGATGATGACTTCATGTAGGTGTTGAAGATGTAGATGCTCAATGTTGATGTAGATCATTCAGAGCAATCCTTTGGAGTGAGTTGCACTTTCAATACCTACACGGGTTAGTCCCACAAGGAACAAACAAGGATATCCATAGACATGGAGTGATGCATACACAAGATGATGTCCATGAAAGCATTAGGTTACCTTGTCCCTTATCTTACCAACAAGAGGGTTTGTGACTCCTTGAACTCGTGTAAGATATGGAAGTTGTTTGCACTTGTTCTTGCCAAAATGATAAGAGTGAGGTATGTTGGCGGAATCACCCTCAAGACCTCTCTAGTTCTTCTTCTTCTGGATCCACACCATCTTGATGGGAATCCTTGGAGTTGTAGTTGTACTTGATGAAGTAGAACTTGATGTAGTCTTGGGAACACACTTGACCAAGGCCTTAGGTGCTTCTTCAAATGCATCAATTTCCTCTTGAAGCTTGTCCTTGCCTTTTTGCTTGTGGTCTTGTGGTGGAAGATCATCTTGAGCTTGTGTCCCTTTGAAAGAAGTAGGATCATACTTCTCTTGTTGAGGAACAAACTTCGTCTTGGGGTATTGATCTTCTTCCCACTCAACTCCATTGGCATTGAACTTTCGTTCAAAACCAACACCTTGATTCTTCCGGTGTCTTCCTTGCTTGCGTACAATTTCCTCAAATTGCTTACTACCGGCAAGGCTCTTGTAAACACCTTTCTCTATAATTCCCTTCAATAAGCTATTTTCTTGCTCAAGTGTAACTTGGCTAAGAGAATCATTAGTGGAATCAAGGGAACTACTAGATGCAACAACATTGGGTTTAGCATGATTGTTGTTGCTACTAGATGAAGAATCTTTCTTGCTCTTGTTGCTAGATTTAACTTGTGGCATGTGAGTAGATAAGAGTAAACGCTTGGCAATGTAAGAAGAAATTTTCTTGCGAAGATCATCATTGATTGCCTTTAAAAACTCATGTTCTTGCTCAAGGTTGAGCTTTTCAAAGCGTAGCTTATCATGAGTCTTTAAAAGTTCTCGATGATCTTCCAAGGTAGTTTCATGAGCTAACTTAAGAGTGTTTAGTTCTTTAGTTAGACGCTCAATCTCCTTGTTATCATCGTCATTCGTTTTATCTTGATTAGCATGATTAATTGACGTTCCATCATAGTTTTCATCACTAGAGTTGTCAACAAGTAAATCATCATCACCTAGCAAATCATCTTCATCACAATTGAAATCAACATACTCGAGATGTGTTACCTTTGGACCCTTGGCCATGAAGCATCTTCCAATTCCTTCATTTGGTGAGTCAAATATGTCGTAGGAGTTGGTTGACACAAGTGCTAGACCGGCAACACCTTCATCTTGAGTATATTTGGAGTCGGAGTGATAAATTCTTTCGGAGTGATTGTCGGAGTCAGAGCCGGATACCCATTCACCAACATGAGCTTGGTGTCTTCTTTTTGTGTAGCTCCTTGATGACTTTTCCTTCCTTTCCGAGTCCTTGCTTCTCCGAGAGGGTTTTCGTTCATAACGATCATCTCTACTCCTCCTTTCCCTTGGTGGTGATTCTTCTCTGCTACTTCTTCTTTTGGGAGAATCTTCTCTTCTTTTGTAGGGGGCCGTACCTCATTGGAGTAGTGTCCGGGTCTTCCACAATTGTAGCAATTTCGCTCACGACTAGAAGATCTTTTGTCATTGTACGACCTTGACTTGGAACTTCTTTCTTTTCTTCTACTCTTGTAGAACCTGTTGAAGTTCTTCACCATTAGACTCAATTCTTGATTGAAGGTTTGCCTCTCACTTGATGATGTGGCAGCATCACACGAGGCTTTGTAAGCACCACTTGACTTGTTGTGAAGCTCTTCCTTATCCTTGAGTGACATCTCATGAGCAACAATTCTTCCAATGACTTCCGTTGGCTTGAGATCTTTGTAGTTGGGCATCATTTGGATCAATGTGCACACGGTATCATATTTTTCATCCAAGGCTCTTAGGATCTTCTTGATGATGAATTTGTCGGTCATCTCTTCACTTCCTAAGCCGGCAATCTCATTTGTGATGAGAGCAAGCCTAGAGTACATTTCAGCGACACCTTCACCATCCTTCATTTTGAACTTGTCAAGTTGACTTTCAAGCACATCCAATTTGGATTCCTTGACAGAGTCGGTACCTTCGTGCATATCAATCAAAGTGTCCCATATTTCCTTTGCATTCTCAAGACGACTGATTTTGTTGAATTCTTCGGGGCACAATCCATTGAAGAGAATATCACAAGCTTCAGCATTGTATTGTAGCATCTTCAACTCTTCCGCGGTAGCTTCACGGTTAGGTTCTTTCCCATCGAAGAATTCACCTTGCAAGCCAATACACACAATAGCCCAAACGGCGGGGTTATGTCCAAGAATATGCATTTTCATCTTATGCTTCCAACTAGCAAAAATTGTACCATCAAAGTAAGGACCTCTACGGTGGTAATTTCCCTCGCTAGACGCCATACTCTCCTAGGTTGTGAAACCAAGGCTATGACCACCAAAAGCTATGGAAATCAAAGCAAATGGAGACCAAAGCTCTGATACCACTTGTAGGATCGAAAGTAGGTCTAGAGGGGGTGATTAGACTACTTGAACAAATAAAAATCTAGCCTTTTCCCAATGTTAGTTCTTGGCAGATTTTAGCAACTTAGCACAAGTCAGGCAATCAACCTACACATGCAATTCTAAGAGTATAGCAGCAGAATGTAAAACAATTGCATATGAAGGTAAAGGGATGAGTTTGAGGAAGCAAACGCAATGTTGACACGGAGATTTTTTTTATCCGTGGTTCCGATAGGTGGTGCTATCGTACATCCACGTTGATGGAGACTTCAACCCAGTAAGGGTAACGGTTGCGCGAGTCCACGGAGGGCTCCACCCACGAAGGGTCCACGAAGAAGCAACCTTGTCTATCCCACCATGGCCATCGCCCACAAAGGACTTGCCTCACTAGGGAAGATCTTCACAAAGTAGGCGATCTCCTTGCCCTTACAAACTCCTTGGTTCAACTCCACAATCTTGACGGAGGCTCCCAAGTGACACCTAGCCAATCTAGGAGACACCACTCTCCAATAAGTAACAAATGGTGTGTTGATGATGAACTCCTTGCTCTTGTGCTTCAAATGATAGTCTCCCCAACACTCAACTCTCTCTCATAGGATTGGATTTGGTGGAAAGAAGATTTGAGTGGAAAGCAACTTGGGGAAGGGTAGAGATCAAGATTTATGTGGTTGGAGTGGAATATCTTGACCTCAACACAAGTGTAGGTGGTTCTCTCTCAGAAAATATGTGTTGGAAGTGTAGGCATGTTCTGATGGCTCTCTCCACGAATGAAGAGTGGGTAGAGGGGTATATATAGCCTCCACACAAAATCTAACCGTTACACACAAATCACCAAACTCGGTGGGACCGATTCAAAGAACTCGGTCAGACCAATTTGGTTCATAATGTGACTGTTAGGTATTTCGGTGGGACCGACATGTCAACTCGGTGGGACCGATTTCTTCAGGGTTAGGGCATAACGTAATCTCGATGAGACCGATTACACAAACTCGGTGAAACCGATTTTGGTAATAGACTAATAGAGAGTTGGCCAGGCAAACTCGGTGGGACCGATTCGCTCATCTCGGTTGGACCGAAACGTTACGAAAAGGAAACAGAGTGTTTGCATTGCAATCTCGGTGGGACCGATCGCTCATCTCGGTTTGACCGAAACGTTACGAAGCGAAAAAAAGAGATTACAATCCCATCTCGGTGAGACCGAGATCCCCATCAGTGAGACCGAAAAGACTAGGGTTTGTAGCAGTGGCTATGTCGACTGAACTCGGTGGCTCCGGATAGAAAGAATCGGTGGGGCCGAGTTGGACTTTTTGTTTGGGACATATGTGGATATGAGAAAGTAGTGGAGGGTTCTGGAGCATATCACTAATCATTTTGAGCAAGAACCTCATTAAGCAACACCTCATCCCTTCTTAATAGTATTGGCTTTTCCTATAGACTCAATGTGATCTTGGATCACTAAAATAGAAAATGTAGAGTCTTGTGCTTTGAGCTTGAGCCAATATTTTGTCCTTAGCATTTTGAAGGGTCCACTTTCTAATCCATGCCATGCCAATCATTGAGCTTTCCTGAAATATTTATCTTGGAATAGCATTAGCTCAATGAGCTATATGTTGTTAGGAAACCACCCAGGGATAGTTGCACTTTCACTTTTCTCCCACAAGATCTTGATCTTCCGTGCAACGCACGGGCATCTTGCTAGTACTCCTACAATATACTATATTATTGTGAAAGTTCATATACACTGGCCGAGATTAATGCAAACAAGGCAGATTTTCATTACATTTCGAACTTTTATAGGACAGAAAAATAAAAGAAACCCGACCCTAAACCTATTCTACGGCGGCGACCGACGTCCTCCATCTGCGATCTCCATGTACGGGGGCGGGGTTCAAGACTCGTGAAATGAAGGTGCGGTCTCCGGCGAGGAAAAGTAGAACACGGGAGACGGACCGGCCAGTTGGCACACCATGCCCTGCCGCCTCCCATGCCCTACTCATCCTCGGAGGAGTCCCCGACCTCGGCGGTGCCGGACGTTGGACGGCGGCAAGTAGGACACGGGGCTGACGGTGCTCCCGTCGCCGGCCGCCAGCGTGGCCACCGTTTATGCGGCGACTTGAGCAGGGGCGGCAACCTCGAGGACTATCCCTGAAGACAAGTTCTCCCGCAGAGCGTTCGCGCTTGCGGTCATGGCAGATGTGGTGCCAGGTAGGAGGACGATGCGCTATGGTGTGGAGGTTAGCTGGGCATTGCCGCTTTAAGTAGCGCATTCCGGTGAGGCCAAGCGTCCTCGTGCGTCATTAAGTCGCCGGAGTTGGTTCCTCGGGCACCGAGCCTCTTAAAGACGGCATACGGACGGACAACATGAATGCGGGCAGCTAGCGCCGGCTGGGAACGGACCGTGCGACGGCGCGAGGGACGAGGGTTTTTGGTGTGCCAGGGTAATCAGCTGCGGTCGTGGCAACGTTGGAGATGCCCTTTGCTCAAATGCGATCGACGCATGTCATTGAAAAAGCAAGACGACCCGGCATGGTCTCAGGTCATGAGGATGCAGTTAGCCGCGCTACACCACTCCGCAGACGCGTCCCGGCGCCCCGTGCATCCGCGACGAGCCGGGTGTTGGGATGTGTTTGGATTGTGGCCAAAGTGCACCTTACCAAAATTTTGGTCATGACCCAAAGATTGGTCTTTGTTTGGATGGTTGCCATTTTTTTGGCATGCCATGAACTCTAGCCAAATCTAGTTCATTTTTCTTGCCGATCTCGGCCAAATCATGGGCAACCAAAACCTCAACCAAAATTTTGGCTACCCAATGCTTCGATGGCACAACCTTGGGCACAAACCAAACATACAGTTGGTCATGCCACAACACTAACGCCACCCTCGGCACACTGAAGCCGACCGTGTCTAGCAACGATGAGCGTGTCGCTCACCGCGGTCGCCGTGTCCAGAGGCAGTGCTGGAGCCGCGCCATGTTGTTGGCCCCCACGATCCACATGAACGGTTGCCGGTGGCGAGGAGGTCGTGGGCTAGCTCCTCCATTGGACTAGTTTGCGCTACGTCGTCTCGACAGGTGTGCCCCACATGTCGGTTTCCCTGTTTTCCCGTCCATATTCGAGCGTCAGTGCTCCGCGTTGCACATTAGGCCTTTCACTATGTAGGCCAAGCGAGACAACTTATTGTTTATTTGAGCCGTTCAAGTATAATCATGTGGCGTTTGCTTATTTCTCATTCCTCTCCAACCCTCTTGTCCATCGATCATGTCGCCCTCCGGCCGAGTCCATCCTCCCGCTTGCCTCATTTGAACATTCCGCCGAGTATCATTCGCATGTGGGCCTAGAGCATGCTTGTATTTCCAATGTTTATTTGTAATTTGTCCGACATGCATACAAACAAACGGTTCGCTTGAAGTTTCACTTTGCCTCCACTATGTGTCGCTTCGCGTCTTAGTTTTGACATCCCATTCGGTTCATGCCCCGACACATGTTGACGAGATCGATTGATGTTCAGAGATCAATTGCGTGTCGTGCAAGGAGATAAAGGTTAGGTCTGTTTCTATTATAGAAATGACCCGCGCGGGGGGGGGGGGGTCTGTGGGGATCAGAGGGAGTATATTGTACGTTCATAAGCGAAACGAACGTATTGTACCCACCCTAGTCCTCTTTCAATCGATCTCCAGACCCCGAGATGAGATCGAGAGAGAACGAGTGGGGGCATGTGTGATACCTAAGGCGGATTCAAAATTTTGAACCGGTGATCATAGCATCCACAAATCATATATAAAGGGTATTCAATGTTTGTTTCGTTTTTGAACGTACAATATACTCCCTCCTATCCTTTCTAGTTTACATATAAGTTTTATGTGTAGTCAAAGTATCTCTACTTTGGTAAAAAAAGTATCAACATTCAACAATGCCCAATCAATATTGTTAGATTCGTACGTACTCCTAGATTTGTACTCGAGATGGTTTCCAATTTGTTTTCAACCACGTGAATGTGCTTGTTCTCGTGCATGCTCTTCCTACTAGGATTTTGCCACGTATAGCCAGTCCAATAGTAACTTTTTTAAGCTCCCTGTCCAATAGTGCTAGTGGAGTACTGACAACATCTGTACTAGAGTATGCAGTGCTCATAGTTGTACTCCCTCCTTCCATTTATATAGGGCCTATGTGGAGGAGAGAGATGTGAAAAAGTAAGGGGAGTGAGCTCTCATGCAAGAGCCTAGCTATATACGCATTCCTAGTTAAATACGTACAATAAATATGAAGAAAGAGATGGAGAGGAGATGGAAAAAAGTACCAATACAATAGCCAACATTATAATTTTTTGCGGGAAATAGCCAACCTTATAATTTTTTTGCGGGAAATAGACAACCTTATAGCCCACACTACTGTATGAGTGCATATAATAGATGATGGCTATAGATGACATGGCAGTTCCTTATAGCCACCGACTGGCTATATTATTAACCATGCTATAATGCATTTTTCAAAACCGCATTTGACTATTGACAAGATTAATAGTACATGAGATGTATAATGTGAAAATTATATCATTGATAGCTCCTTTCACATACGTATCCCTGCCTTACCCTCCCTTTTGGTCACTTACTGGCAGACCCCATGCTTGCTAGGCCCCGCATGTCAGTTGCTCAATGGGTTCGGCCACGTCAGGGGATCCTCATCCGTAGTATACTCCCTCTGTTTTTATTTGCTCCGCATAAAATGACGCGGGCGGGGGAGGGGGAGGGACGTCGGTTTGCTCTCAACCGCGGTCCCACAAGTGAGCGAAAACGCAAGACGAAGCGCGTTCCATTCGGTGAGCGACGTGGAGGGTGCAGCGTGCCGGGCTACAACGCGAACGCGACAAGAGCGATGTACAGTCAAAACCGATTGACCGGTCGTCACCGGAACCACTATTCACACCAGAACCTTCGCTGCTCGGCCTACGCCAACCACTGCCCTAAAACCACACCTAATCTCCAGCCCCTTCCCCCACCTTTCGATCCCCTAGCCCACATCAAGCGTCCCCTAGTTCGCCAGAAAGCCATGGTGCGCCGCAAGATCACGTACTACAAGATGCTGACGCCGGAGCGCCGCGCGGAAATTGCGGCGGCGGTCGGCGCCAGAGACCTCCGTTCCCAAGCTCGCTTTGCGGCGGGCCAATCCCCGAGTTCTCTGGAGCCAAGCTACAAGGTGGAGGAAGCCGATCCAATATTCATGGCGGAGGTCGCGGTGCAGAAGGCCCCCGATGGGTATGAGACGATGGGCGTCGACTTCGTGCCGGCGTCCGAGTCCCCCATGGTGCCGGCGGACCAGCGGTTCAACATGGCGATACTAAAGGAGGACCGGGAGGCAGAGGCTCAACTCGACACGGAGCGCGCGCATGCCGCTGCCATCGAGGCTCTCCTGCAGGCAGAACCGGATGTCGTGGATGTGAACCGGGTGGCGGAGGCTCAGCTTAAGGCAGAGCGCGTGGATGCCGCTGCCATCGAGGCCCTCCTGCAGGCGGAACCGGACGTCCTGGATTTGAACCAGGCGGCAGAGGCTCAACTCGACGTGGAGCGCGTGGATGCTGCTCTCATCGAGGCCCTCCTGTAGGCGGAACCGGACGTCCTGGACTTGAACCGGGCGGCGGAGGCTCGACTCGACGCGGAGCGCGCGGATGCCGCTGCCATCGAAGCCCTCCTGCAGGCGGAACCGGACGTCCTCGACTTGAACCGGGCGGTGCTCTCGTCCGTGCAGAGCGCCCGCACGCTCCGCGTGAACGAGTAGCTGGAGGCCGAGGACAACCACGGTGCAGAGACACACATCGGCAGCTACGGCTTGTTCGTGCCGGCGGCCAAAGCCGACGAGGCCATCTCGTTCCGCGAGCAGTGATATTTTTTCTTTATGTTGTTGTTTTTATGGATCTTTTGCTGCGTAGAAACATATATTGTTATGCAAGTCGCCTGACTCTGGTCAGTCTACCATTTCAGGCGGTTGGATGAATATCCTACGTCTCCTAACCCTTCTTCCTCACCTGTTCTTCTTCCCCAACAGACCAGCGCACGGGCCGAACGGATACTCCCCAACATGCGGTTGGATAGACATACTCTATGAACGAAAATTATTTGTCAGCGGTAGGATGGCTGAGTTTGGTTTGTTCACATGTGACAGCACGTGTCAGTGAGGGTGCGTTCCCTTGGTTGGGTTTGCGGCGTGTAGGAGCGACTGTGCATGTGAGGGTGCGGTGCGACCGCGGCATGCAGGAGCGACCGTGTGAGGGTGCGGTGCGACCGCGACAGCCGTGCGCAAGTGTACCTCCTTTTCATTTTGAAAACTTTAGGCAAGCTTGGCAAAAATGTGTGGCGAAGTATGGCAATGCAAGGCCTAGACTCAAACAGGATAACTACGTAGTACTACGTACTAGGAGTACTAGTGTTAAAAAAGAAAGGCAGGGTTTTCCTTCGCGGGATTAATCTATACAAATCCTTGTTTCACGTGTCAATTAATGCGTATTTTTTTCTCCAAAGCCCAAAGAGCTAACCATCTCACTCCTCATCGCTTGATTAATGCAGCGCCATGCAAACCAACCTTCTCACTTCCGCATGCATGCAGGGGATATTAATGTCCTTGGTTGCTAGTACGAGGCAAACCCCATCAATTTTGCCTCGATTAGTGTTAGTGGCCTTTTGCAAATTGTAATTTTGATATACTAGCCTTGTGTACAAAAAAATGGAGGTAGTAACTATATTTGACTTCCTTCCCCATTGCGGTGACATCGACGATATCTCGAACGTTGTGGTTTGGCGAAGTGCGTTCGACGGAGAACACCATTGAGGGAGACCAGGGTAAGTCATTCGCAAGTGCCACCTGCAAGCCGAGACAACCGCCTTATTTGCATCCAGGAAGTCCGTTGAACCAAAGGACACGTAAATGTACTAGTACTACTCGTACACAATAGCGTCGTCCATCCAGCTTAGTGCGGTGAGATGGTTTCTCGAAGAAGACGATGGAGAAGCGGAGTCAGCGATAGGTGAAATGATGGTTGCTTCGTCCGTGCTTTGTGATTTGACGCCTCACTGCTTTGTGATTTGTGATAGAAGGGACAGGGGAGTAGACTCTGTCCTCTATATTGTACATGCGCCCAAGCACGGGAGAAAGAGGAGAGACGTTGCATTTTTGTATTCCTTCAATCAATCAATCAAGGAGCTTCGGTTCCATCCTTTTGGCTTTGGCAACACCATCCACAATGGTTCCCACGATGCCAAAAGCTATTTTCACATTTGGCTACACATTGTGGATGCCCTTAACCGTACCACTTGGTTTTGCTCCTGTGTGCTATCTATACAAATCTCAATTATATTGATCTAAAAAATTATAGAATCAAGATTAGTAAAAAGGAGGTGATTTTGCCGCGCGGATGGCGGGGGAGGTTTCTTATTTTTAGAGGACGTTGTCCTGGCGGTTTGCTAACATGCGGTCCCACGTGTCAGTGCTTTACCAAGCCGATCCGCTTCCCACATGAGGCAGAACAATGGCAGAAGCAACACGTGGTTAACTTGAAGAAGATGAGGGAGAAGCGGATTCAGCAACGAGTGAAATGATGGTTGCTTCGTCCCTCCAACTTCTTTTTTTAGCATTATTACTTCGTGCCTCTAACTTAACTGCGGGAAACGTGCATCTTTGTGATTTGACGCCTCATTGCTCATTACTACGCCGGCGCCATGACTGGGTGCTTCACCCCGGCTGCTCTGCACTGTATTCCGGTAAGGCACGTGGACCCGGTAGCTTGATGCCCCACATGTCGGTGAAGGGACTAGAAGATTTATGAAAGCGAGCGCTCCACTCTTACGACGGAGGAGTACACGACACGATGGCCCAGTGAACTGTCACTTTTATTGTATATAGTACGTACTATAGTTTTGCTATTTTGCACGATCCATCGATACAAACCCGATTAAACAGGAAAGGGCGGGATTTTTCCCGCACGGTATATGATGCTGGCCATACATTTCAAAGGGAATTTTAATGTATGCAAACTGAATAATTAAGTAACAATATGATATCTAGTAAAACTAAAAACACATATGATTTATTGTGTTAGAGTGTAGTAGTAGTGTTATATTGCATAGTTGTTAGATGTAACATGCGAGAACGTGTAGAGATGTAGTTTTGGAGGGCCTACAGAGAGAAAAGCATAATACGTTCACCGAACTTCAGAATAAGCTGATTACGGTCACTATATACGTTTTGCGGTGATTATACGGTCACTTGCTCACGGTTCAGCATCGAATTGCACTCTATTGACCGGCCAAATAGTCTGCGTGGCACCATGTTGACTAGTTAAATTGACCACGTTCCTTGTGGGTCCCAGCTATCAGTTCGCATAGGGAAAAGGTCAGATAAACACAAATTTATGCATGCGCGACAAGACTCCACCCCGTGCGCGGGAATCACCTGGTTGTGTATGTGTCTGTCAGGGCCTGATGTGTGCGCATGCACGTGTAGGTTGAGCACTTGAGCGTGAGAGTGTGTGTTGGTCGTGTGGTGTACAGGTGTGTGCATGCATGCGTGCGTGTGTGCGTGTGAGTGTTACGTGCGTGCGTGGCTGCGTGTGTACGTGTGAGTGTTGCGTGCGTGCGTGGGTGCATGTGTTCGTGTGAGTGTTGCGTGCATGCAGTTCGTGTGCATGCGTGCGTGTGTGTATAATCACCACACCAGCTCATGTGTGTTAAAACAAACGGCTCAGCATACCAATACAAGGCCACCTTGTCCGCTGTGCCCTCGGTCATGACTTCGAACCACCGTCCAATATTTTGTGTCGTTTGTTTTCATTCTTACTAGCAAGATGCCCGTGCGTTGCACGTAACATCAAGATGCATTTGTATGACTAGTTTATCTTGTGAGAGAAAAGGATGAACGAGGGAAGGCCTTATTTGCAAATGTGGAGAGGTGTGTGGGTACCTTTTTGCAAAATTTTCATAGTTTCTTTCCTATCCGTCAGATATAAATCGGACGACCTATATTGCAGGATGGCAGGCACACCATCATCACCAACTTTGTTTTTTATAAGAGAGTGTATTTTATCCCTACTCTTATAAAAAGCATAGTCGGTGATGATCGTGTGCCTGCCATCCTGCAATATAGGCCGTCCGATCTATATCTGACGGATAGGAAGGAAACTATGGCAATTTTGCAAAAAGATACCCACACCCCTCTCCACACTTGCAAACAAGGCCTTCCCTTGTTCATCCTTTTCTCCCACAAGATAAACTACTCATACAAATGCATCTTGATGTTCTGTGCAACGCATGGGCATCTTGCTAGTATTTTATAAGAGTGTAGATGTAGAGTAGATACAAGCCGACAGGTGGGCCCGATGGTAGTGAGATAATGTGATGCGACACTAGAGGTGCCACGTGGAGCATTTAACTAGTCAACTACTCGTGTCTTGAGCAAATACATAGTTGTATGGTGAGCCCGTGACTGTATAATAACCACAAAACATAAATGGTGACCGTGATGAGTGGATTCTGAAGTCCAATGTACGTATCGTGCTTTCGCTTCAAATACAATGATCGTGACTGTATATATCGCGAGAGAAAGATGAAACATGCGTGAATGTGCTGGGGGCTTACATTTAGAGGACCTGGAGATAGTTTGTGTGCATACGTGAAAGGGGCATAGAGGGGGGGTATGCGATGGAGAGAGAGATGCTCTTCGTTTTTCTTTATTATGCCTAACTTTATATATAGTATAAAAATATACAAATTCACAGTGCGGAATAAATATCATTGTGGGCACCATGCAATGCAAGCGTTCATACTCCTCCATATAACTTTGTAATGTTGTATATGGGTAGAAATTGTAAAATATTTTTTTGGACACACTTTATTCAAAAGGAATGTTGTATGCGAAATAAATGTGAAGAGAGGGCTTTTTAGATCAATGGGGTACGTGATGTAACATGTGTGAATGTGTAGTTGATGCATTTGGCAGGGCCTAGAGAGGTATGTGTGTGTATTACGTATTCGAGAGAGGCATGGATAGAGGGGCCGGCAGGGGGGGCGTGGGAGAGATAGCACGAGAAATGAGAGTGGTCTAGAGAGAGAGAGACGAATATGACGTCACAGCGAGAGATTACCTTGAGTGTGTATATGCAAGGGGGAGTGGATAGAGGCACCATGAGAATATTTTTTGTGTGTGTGGTGTCTGTGTTGGTATGTGTGGGTGTGAGAAGATAATGAGACGTGGGGGCAGAGGGTGTGTCAACGCGTGAGGTCCGGTGGGTCGAGGTGAGGCCCTTCATTCGGTTTCGTCCAGCGCCACATTGGTCGGCCCGTGACGCATTTAGGGAGACCCATGGATGACTATTCGTACAAGACAAAGATAGCATAATTGTGAACGACTCTATGTCCACTGACAAAGCCGGCTAGGATTTGTAACCCTAGGTTCTCGGACTAAGGTAACCCCTTTATCTCTGATATTACTATTCATCCAACCTAACTTTAAGGGGCATCCTACAAAATGCTCTGCTAGAATCATACTTGTCGATTAGGAAGAGAGGTGTGAGACAATGCGTGAGAGACAGGCCTAAAGATAATGTGCGTACAGGAGACACGTAGGCAGGTCTATGTATATAGAAAGGGTCGATGGGGATTGTGCGTGTGTATGCTTGCGAGAGGAAGAGTGCTTGTGATAAAGGTTAGTGAAAACTGTCGTAAATGGTTACGAGAGGGAGGGAGGGTTATATCGAGAGCATTTGTGCAAGAAAGACACCTCAGGAGAGAGTGTGTGAGCATGTGTGAGAGACCACCGATGGAGAGTGAAACTACACATACAAGACTGCTGTACACATTGATTAAAGATATAAATTGTATCCAAATATTAGGATGGGATCATGATATTTGCAATTCACGTAAGGAACTGTCATTGATCCATCAGACATCTAGATTCTATCGAATTTGAGCATGTCTATGTTATTATTCGACACAATTGATCTACATAGTTAGTATTTTGAACTCCAGACAATGCATCGCTTTAGCAATCGAATATAAACGTGAGTATATTTCATGTTCTGTGTGTAAAGCACATTATACATACGAAAGTTACACAATGAACATTATAAATAGCTACCTATGAACTAGCATACATTTGAATTCAACTTAAGGTGGTTTTAAAAAATTGAATTCAACATGAAGTCCATTCAATTATTTGAAATTGATATCATGGCATTTGTAAATCATACCTAAATTATGGGGGCACCAATGTTTGCTCTGATTTTGTACATAATAGCATATGTAGTCGTGTACAAAATAGATTCTAATTTAGCTCCTCCATTCCAAAATAATCATAGTTATAGGATTTTCAAGTGTCAAAATTTCAAAAAGAAGCGGATAATTTAATGAGGTTTCAAACATACAAGGTCAAATTTAACGTTGTCTATTTAGGTCAATCCTCAAAGTTCAAGAGTACTCTAAACGTGAATGCTTGTGTTTCAAAATTTTGAACGAAGCGCCAAAAGAGCCTCTACTCGCGCGAAACCGCGTGAGACCAATATTTGGTAGTACAAGGAAATTACTTTTCTAATAACTCTGACCTGTGAAACCTACCGGCCCGACGTCCAAAGGTCTAAACCGGGGTAGGTTTGTAGCTTCATCTAGACGCCACACAACCGCCTCCGAAAAACATTCATACACAATGGCCGCCTAAGCACACATGCGCGCGGCCGAAATCGCCCCCGCCCACTATTTGGGACACCTAGGATTACCATCCTACCCCCGACCCGCAGTAGGTCCGAAATTTAAGAGGGGGGCAAAGTTTGTACTTTCCCCAAATTTCAAACAAGCGCATCCCATCTTCTGTTCAAAAAATCCAAAAACAAGCGCGTCCCAGACCGAAACATGGTTCTCCCCCTCCCCCATGCCCACCAGTCCGATTCCCCATTCGTACTCCGTGGGTGCAAAAACTACCTCTCCACCAGCCGCGAAACCCCGGCGTCCTCCGTCCGCCACCCCATTCCACCCATCAACCGCCGCCCTCCTCCATCACGCCGGAGCCGATACCCCGATGTCGTCGTCCACCGCAACCTCAACCGCAACGCCCTCCACGGCTAGTAGTTGAAGCCGAGGCCGAGCCGTCCGTACCCGAGCCAGTTCAACCACGCCGTCCTGCGCCTCACCGCTACCGCTCCAACTTCGCCACCCTCCACCGCACCGGAGTTGTTCCTGCTACGCCGTCCTTCGCCGCCTCAGATCTGCTTCCCCTCCGCCGACATACGGCCACGGCAACATAGTCAACAATTTTGCCATGGGTTCGTCCAAGACAGCACCGTCTAGAACATCGGTTTCCCCGGCAAAAAGAAGAAGATTGGCGCGACATGTGGAGGCGACCACATCGGCAACCGAAAATGGTACTCCTCTTCCCTTATTCATGCAAATCTTACATGTCTGCTTGCACGGTATTCATCCCACAGAAGACACTAGTTGACCGCTTCTTCCTGATACTAGATGTTCCTAGTAACTCACGATGCACAAGATTTCTCCTCATATACTATTTCACCTTAGCTAGAGGTCCGTCGCCCCCGTGAATTTCAATTCCTAGTCAGTTGATTCCCAATTAACGAAAGCATTCCCTGGCGTAACAGGCGCTAGTCCGCCTATTACGCCAGGGAAGCAGCGCCTCGGTGTTTATCTTAGGCATGTGTGGGGCCTAGAGCTACTGGCGCCCGATCTGGAGGTCGACTGGAATTAAAGGGATGGCCTGGGGGCGCTCCCAAGCACGACGGTGGTGTGAGGTCGAGGGGAGGGCGGGGCGGCGGAGGCAGGGGTCTGGGCCGATGGTCGCTGGCGGTTCGAGAAAGATCGTCAACAGTGACTGGCGGGAGGTAGACGAAGGCCATCTGTCCGTTCCTTATAGATCGGACGGTTCATTAAAAAAATCGACTGACCTATTTATTTTTAGTCGACTGTTATCTTGATATGACCACATGTGGTGGTGTGCTGGAGGAGTACCTGCATTTCCTGTGCTCATATATTACAAAATCATACGGAGTAGAATCTAATTTTGTTTGCCATGCAATGTTGTAGAGCTATCATATGTCTCCTGTCATTTATTTTTCAGCCACCTGCTATCTGCTACTTTTACAGTGCACTAGTTCTGCACACACTTCACCCATACTCTCACTATTGTGTTTTTATGCAAGGGTATTTCAGACTCTGCTGCTATGAGAGAAGCAAAAAATAAAAGAGAGAAGTCGCTCCAGCGTCGTACGCGGATAGGCCAGACACGTTTCAGCCTTATAATAGGTGCAGTGTCAGCAGATGGAGACGGTAAACGTAGCTCTGGAGTTGATGACCTCGCTCGCAATGAACCACCATCCCAGGTGCTTGCTTTAACTTTACGGTGTCATATGTGGTTGCATGTTCCATATGGTGTCTAGCTTGTATTCAAAAGGCCGAAGTCGGTCTTTATTAAGGTAAGGAAAGATATTTTTTACATGAACCACCATCCCGTGACCACCAGAAGACAAATAGCTAGTCAGGGCACTGGCCGAGCCAGTGACAAGCCCAGCAAAGAGAGGCATCACCTGGAAGCCAACTAAAGCCGCTATGGTGGCGAAGCAGCCCGCCTCCCACCAGGCTCTCAGGCCCTAGATGATCATGCTCACCACTCCAGCCGGATGTCTAGCTTGTATTGCTTCTAATTTGGTTAAATTGCATTTGCTTAGCTTACACATTATACCTATGAATATGACATGCCTTTATGCTTTGGGTACATACTAGTACATCTGTGTATTAACCATGTTCTTACATCAAACTAATGTTCTTGTGTATCCCTCAACAATCACTTATGATGAGGCAGTCAGGCAAGTGGATTACTCCTCATTTAAAGAATGCAGCGTCAGCCTCCCGACATGATTCTCAAGAAACAACAAGGCTAGATGAAGATAGTGAACGTAGCTCTGTAGTTGATTACTGCATTTCCCCTACACTAGCATCGCAGGTGCTTGCTCTAACTTGGCAGCGTGATATGTGGTTGCATGTTGCATATGGTGTCTAGATTGTAATTCTTCCAATCTGGTTAAACTGCATGTGCTATTCTGCTTAGCTTATACATTATACCTGTTAATGTCACATGCCTTCCTGTATTTAGTACATAGTACATCTGTCTATTCAGCATGTCCTCACATAAAACTATTGTTTTTTGTATCCCGCATAAATCAATATGACGAGACACCTTCAGTATATGCAGTGTGATATTAGTTGCATCTTTGATATGATTTATAGCATGCGCTGCTTCTAATTTGTTGAAATGCCATTTATGATGGGACACTTTTAACTTGGCAGAGTCATATTAGTTGCATCTTTCACGTGGTGTCTAGCTTGCATTGCTTCTTATTTGGTGAAATGGTTTCTGCTTAGTTTACACAAACAGTTGTGAATATGGCATGCCATCCTGTTTTTCGTATTATTCCATCCTGGAATCATGTGTTTGCCTTACATCAAAGTAGTGATTGAGTTCTGAAGAGTGAATTTTATTGCTTTTTCTTATCGGTTTTACTTGACAATTCAAAATCAATAAAGTGGAAGGAAGTTAGCAAGGTAGCGGATGAAGGTGCTCCTTCCAAATGGAGGGCCTCTACAGATTCTACTCCGCCATCCCCCCCCCCCAAGATGATTTCCAAGACAACACATGCATAGACACTCAACGTAGTTGTGTTGGTGATGAGCACGTCTCCCCTAGTGCACCATCACAGGTGCTCCCTCTAACTTGGCACTGTTATATGTGGTTGCATGTTATGTATGATGTCTAGCTTGTATTGCTTCTAATTTTGTTGAATTTCATCTGCTTACTTTACACATTATACTTGTGACTAAGACACGTGTTCCTATTTCTAGAACATACAATATCTGTCTATCACACCATGTTCTTACATCAAAGTACATTTGTTCTGAAGAACTAACTTGTTATTCGTTTTTCTTGTCGGTTTGACTTAACATGGCACAGAGAAAGAGGAAGCAAGACAGAACGACAGGGAAAGGGAAGCGCAACAATCCTGCAGATTCTGCTGGTACTGATGGTGCAATAGAAGGTCAAAGTCCAGCGGAAATTGTACCGACATGGTATCCCGTGCTACATGAGCTGCAGAACAAGCCAAACAGAAACAAATAGCTGCCACCAAACAAGCAGAGACAACCCTAGTTGTTGCAACACCTTCCACAGTACCACCAGCTACACGATTTACTCGTTGGTCAACTCAGTTAGCAACACGTTCCCAAGCTCCCTTGCCACCTGACACTACTTCCGGAGCACTCTTGACAACAAGATGAGTTGGCAAGATCAGATGAACTTTGTGAGCTTCAACAGCAAGAAGGTAGTTGCTGGAGTCAAGTTACAGTTGCATGCTTCTTTATATGTAGTCTCATAGTTTGATGTACACTAACACTTCCTGTGTTTGTTGTTGGACTACCATCTAGGCGCAAGAGGAAACAAACATCAGTGAGAATGCTCGACAGGTTAACTAAATCTAGAGGAGGAAGAATGGAGATCCGTTTTGAGGCAGGTTTAAAAAGGCCACGTGATGCTACAGAGTCAGCCAAGTTAGTATCAGAGGCAGCGGTTGCTGTTAGGTGTCATGT
The DNA here is from genome assembly GCF_018294505.1 of Triticum aestivum. Lineage (NCBI taxonomy): Eukaryota > Viridiplantae > Streptophyta > Magnoliopsida > Poales > Poaceae > Triticum > Triticum aestivum. The sequence continues at coordinate 164,080,576 of NC_057802.1, forward strand.
ACGTATCTTCCCAACATGGATTCAGTACAGGAATGACAAAGACGAAACCCAGTTCAACACCTTCCTCGACCATTTATCAGTAAGTATGGTTATGTATGGAAACTAGTAATATCGTCTTGCTCTATCCAATACTGATAATGAGACTCCCATAATTTTCAACAGATGAGGTTCAAGTTGGATAGCCAAGATGATGCAACCAGACAAGCTTGCACCCATGTTTTCAAGTCTGCTCTGTGACAGTATCGGTATAACTTGAGGAAAACTCACTTTGAAGGCAAAGCTAACAATGAACTTGCCCAAACATCTCCAGTGGAAAATATATCTGATGAAGACTGGAGAGGCCTCGTTAAACACTGGTCCGATCCGAAGTATCAGGTACATTATATATATGTCATTAGATCACATGTTGAAGTCCTATTTACGCATGTGCCACACAAATCTATCTTCTTGTAGGTGAACTGTTCAAAGAACAAGGCCAACCATATGAAAGTGAAATTCCAACACACGACAGGATCTCGTAGCTATATTGCACACTGCGAGGCTCTTGTAATTAGCTGCTGTTTCACTCTTTTCACTGTACCATATTATCAGATCTATATTGACTTGTTCCAAATGTAGAGGAAAGCCCGCAAGGACCAAAAAGTACATGAACCAAATGCTGTGGAAATCTTCAAGGACCGTCACACCAGCAAGAAGAAGGGCATGACTACACCAGTCAAAGCCGCTGTTGTAAGTCCTTAATCCTCATGCCTTTTAACTACTACTTACTCTGACTTGTGCCTTGAACTGCATGGTTTGTAGCCAATGTCTATTACTCTTTTCAATTTTATACACAATTGTCTTAGCGTATCATTGCACCTTACAAAGTTTAAAAGAGAGGAGTGATGTTCCTTTGATCTTGACCTGTAATCTAGTTTCGTGCTGGACTTGCCCACACAATGTTACAATTGCATGTTTGTCTGTTCTCAGTTGTTTTGTGATATGAATGATGTCATACTATGCTTACCGTATTATAAACTTCGTCTCTTTATCCTTAGCCCTCAATACAATGTGAAGAAATAGACAATACATTAGCGATGGTACATGGTCATATGTTTGGAACCTGGTTTTATTATGTACTTTGCAATAAAATACAACTATTATTTTACATGGGTTCACCAGAATAAGTTCTGTATATAGACCAAAGCTATTTTGTTTGGTTTTGCTACCTCCTTAATATCTTCTGCTCTGGTACTACTAATGTAAAACCACAACTTTTCAGTGAGCAATGGAAAAAATGGTGGAACTGCCACCTTCTGAAGGCGGCGAGGCAACTATAACCGCAATGTCAGCTCTTGCTGCAGTGGGTCAGTACCTGTCCACTAACAGTGCCAAAAGCACGTTCCTGCGTAATACTGGCTTGGTTGTTAAGGCAATCTCGTCCAAACTGCCTCATGATCAAGATATGCAAGCTCAAAACAATGTTGTATCTGCGCTCCAGACACAAGTCCATTCCCTAACAGAGACCCTTTGTGAAACAAAGAGAGACATTGTTCGATGTTGTCAAGATATGCATGGTTTTGAAACCAGACTATCAGAAATTTGCTATGTTGTTCAGGAGCCTAGGAGAACTGAAGGCGAAGGTTATGGTGCTCCATCGGACAATACAGCATGAATATGTAACAGTCAGGTCAAATGAACTGAGCTTCTGAACTTCTGGTGGTGCATTTATCTGCTAGACTGTTAACTTTTATGCCAACCTTCCTTTTGTTTTATAGTTGTAATTTGTTTTGGTGCGATACAAAATTTGTTCTTAACGTGCAGCCACCGGCTGAAGAAAACAGCAAGCCATTTTTGTACAGTGTAGGGTGTTCCCTATATTTGCACTGGTGGTGAACTTTGATGCCCACCGGCTGTAGTTAACATGGGCCTCCTACGAGCCATAGAAACAATGGGCCTTCTAAGGGCCGTATAAACAATGGGCCTTCTACGTGGCGTAGAAACAATGGGCCTTATACGGGCCGTAGACACAATGGGCCTTCTATGGACCGTATCATCAATGGGCCTTCTATGGGCTTATGATCGGTTGGCCAAACATGGGCCAATAACAGACCACATTATGGCCGTAAATGCGCTAGAGTTGAAATCGTCCGTTCATGGGCCGACCATAACGAGCCATCATTAATCGGCCGTATTTTGATGACGCTATGAAAACGGCCCAACGTATTAATGGGCCACAAACGGGCCGACTGTAACCAGGGGCTGAATTTGGCCCACAAGCAGAAAATGACAGTAACGGGCCATAAGTAAACGAATGTGGAAATGAGCCCAAGAATAAATGGGCCCCGAGAAGGCCGAAAGATAACATGGGCTGGAAACGGCCCAACAGTAATGGGCCGTTAATGGGTATAAAGTGATACACTGTTCATTACGGGCCAGTTTCACCACGTGCCGTTAATGGGTATAAAGTGATACACTGTTCATTACGAGCCAGTTTTACCACGGGTCGTTAATGGGCCGAGAGTAATAAGGGCCTCATATGGCCCGAAAGACGTCATGGGCCATACATGGGCCGGAAGTTAAAACGGGCTGGAATTATATTGGACGGCTCAGATGACGCTACTGGGCCTAATTCGAACAGGCCGTAAACGGGCCCTGGGTTAGCGGGCTGTAAATGGGCTATATGCGAACAAGCCGTTAACAGGCTTGCTGTGGGCCAGCCCGCCACCTTTTGACCAAGTCAAACGGGCCGGCCTATTCACAGGAATGGGCCTCTGTTGGGCCGTGCCACGTGTCGACGTATCATAGGCGCTTTGGGTCCAATGAGTGGATGCCATCTGTCCCAACGGTGAGCCGACACGTGTTTCCTCCAGCCAATGATGATTTTACACGTGGAAAATCCCCATTGGTCGGGGCTGTTAACGGGTTATCGGATCCAAAACCGGACCTGATAGCTTAACGGCGTTCCGTTACGGTGGATGCCACGTGTCGGTCACCCTTGACGAAAGCACTTGTGTGACGCGCGATTTATCGTCATGGAAGTGGACACTTCCGTGATGATAATTTTCATAATGTCATGGAACACTTCTACAACAGCACAGGTATGACTGTCTTGATTCTGTCATAAATTTGTCATGGATGTACATGCATGACAGAAAATGTGACCTACTGTGACAAACACGTATCATCACGGAAGTGTATTTTTTTGTAGTGATCATATACACAATATTCAACACCATGTTCTTAGTTCAGACATCATATATGCGAATGCCCCCTTCTTAGCATATAAATCACATATGTGAATTAAATCATGCGATCCTGATTACTTAGATAACATGTGTGTGAATTATGTCATGCGATCATGTTTAGTTATTCATCATATCTTTGAATTATGTTATGCTATGCTATCTAGTTTAGATAGACATCATATATGTGAAATTATGTCCTGCTATCCGTTTTAGATAAACAATATACATGTCAACTATTTCATGCCCTCTTTTTTCCACAGTATCTATTGCATTTGTTTCTCATACAATGTCTGTACATTCAACTATGTTTCCTGTTTATCAGCCATTAGAATTGGAGCGGGCGATGCTAGTATCTAGCGGAGTAAAAACACGGTCTTCAAATAAAACAGTTCTACCTCTTGGTGGAGATAGCACCCCGGTTGTACATGCACGAGAACCATCCCTACCACACATAACCCAGACTCTCACAGATTGTACCCCTACTGCGATGGATAGAGAACCAACTTCACCCAATCTAACCCCAACCCCAGCAGATAATAACCCAGTTCCTGTTGACACAACACCATCTCCACCATAGAGCTCCCAAACAAGAGCAGTTAGTAAGGGAGCTCCAGTGCCCAAAGGGCCAGTACTACCACGGCAAACCCCAACTCCACCAGTTAGTACGCCTATTCCTATGGAGGAAGCACAACCAGCCAGTCGTAGTTTAGCATCTATCACATTTGATGTTGTTAAATCCTATGTGCGTATCTTCCCATCTTGGAAATATTATACTGAAGATGAAGGAAAATGCCAGTTGCAGGTGTTTGTCCAGGAGTTATGTGTAAGTAATGTTATTCATGGCAATTACTTTGCTTTGTCACATACATTCTACCTCCATGATGGTTATAATACAACAAATTTTCCCATTTTTCTCTATAGAGAAGGACCGATTTGGAAACTCAGGATGAGGTAACCTGTGCTAATACCTCTGCTATCTTCAAGAATGCTTGGTGGCAGTATCAGAATTACCTGAAGAAAACATACTTCACTGGCAAACAAACTCATCAAATTCCCTTATGTTCTCCTGAGACACATTTACTGGACGATGACTAGGGAACGCCTTGTTCTGTACTGGTCCCGAACCAAGACTGTGATAAGGTCTATGTGCTCAATTTCTATTTTTAAGTAATATATTCTTGCGTCTTACTGTACTCTGTTCATTTAGAACAAGTGCTTAAACCTAAAGAACAACTGTTCTAATTTAAGATTCCATTGCTATCGTGCATACTGCTTTGCTCTTGTATCACTGTATTTACTCATACAAACTTATTTTTAAATTGAAGAATCCAATCGAAACTCCAATGGCACAGCAGGTATGTTCACGCATGTTTTTAACAGGTTTGCTCTGATCAATAGCTCTATTGATTTCAATTTCAATTGTGTATACAGTCGACTTCTCATATCATGCACATTACTAGCATCACAACAGAGCCAATAGTGTTGTTGTACATGTAGACCCGTGGTACCCATCTGAAATCTTGTTGTGCCGTGTAGTTTCCCACGCTTTGTATTCTTTCAGTGCTGCTTTGTCTTGAACTGATATGATTTGAACCGTGTCTCTATTTTGATTTGGCAAGACAATGCAGTGACCATAGGACATAGATATATGTTTGTTTGATGCTTTTATTATGTACTACTTGGCAATAGAAGACTTGGTAGTTTAATTTGTCCACCTTAATAATGATCTGGTTCACCGAAATGAGTTTCATATACTAGTACATGCTAAACCTGTTATGTGTCTACTTGTTTTTTCTTTTAGAATGCTGACAGAATATTGGGGAAGAGTGCCTTATTAAGCAATGGTAAAGGAAGTAATGCAGATAAGGTTCAGGATAGTGAGACATCCTTGTTGGTCTCCAACAAAGCTGATAAAACAGCTAAGGAAAACTATCTTGAAGACAGTGAGACAACCCCAAAGTCCTGTCTTGGTTTAGTGTTCGAGTTACTTGCCACTACCGCTTCCACAAGCTATTCAAACTCACTGTCTGAATCAGTTCGATTTCTTGAGTCTCGACCACAAGCTGAAAGACATCGGTCAGCTGTGCTGCGACAAGAAGCGGAAGGACTGCGAAAGTCCCTGGAGCATTCAGATGCATACTTTCTGGTGCAACAACAAGCGTTGGAGGATTTTACCACCAAACAGGACAAAGCTAATAAGATTGCTAAGCTTATTGACAACATGGTGGATACCCAGGATAACGTTTCTTGAGCTCTTGTGAAGTTGTTTCAGTTATGGACTTGTTTTGCTACCATGTTTATTTGCACTGGTGGTCAATTTAGATGGCCAGTGTATGTAATATGCTGCTTTGTTCCCTATATTGGCACTAGTGGCGAACTTTGATGCCCAGTGGATGTAATATGTGTAATAGCCGTAATATCCTAGCGTTAGTTCCTTGCTTATTTATTTCCTTATTGTCTTGTTTAGTTGTTTGCTTGTAGTCACTGTAATTCTTTTCCGCGTTTTTCTAGTGGCCACAATAAACTAGGCCACAATAACCATGGCAACACATGGACTGTTGTGACCATGGTCCTGCTACCTACGTAGTGACCATGGCCCTCCACGGGCTATACGATCCATGGGCCTTCCATGGGCCCTAGGATCCATGTGCCTTCTACGGGCCGTAGGATCCATGGGCCTTCTACGGGCCGTAGGATCCATGGGCCTTGTACGGGCCGTAGGATCCATGGGCCTTCTACGGAGTGTCTCATCTATGGGCCTTCTACGAGTCGTATAATCATTTCGCCAACGATGGGACGTACTATTTGTGGACCAATGACGGACCGCAAAATGGGCCGTAAACGGGCTAGAGTGGAAATTGTCTGTTTTATGGCCCGATCATAACGGGCCGTTAATAGGCTGTAATTGATGACGCTACGAAAACAGCCCAACATGTTAACGGGCCACAAGCAGACCGACTGTAACCACATGCTGAATTTGGCCCACAAGTTGAACAGGCCAGTAACGAACTGTAAGTAATTGAATTCTGGAAATGAGCCCAAGAATAAATTGGCCCTTAGAAGGCCGAAAGTTAACACGGGCTGGAAATGGCCGACGGACTAATGGGCCGTTAATGGGTATAAAGCGACACATTGTTCATTACGGGCTAGTTTCACCACAGGCCATTAATGGGACAAGATTTACAAAGGGCCTCATATGGTCAGAAAGACGTCATGGGCCAGACATGGGCCGGAAGTTACAATGGGCTGGAATCATACTGGACGGCCCAGATGGCGCTACTAGGCCTAATTCGGGTAAGCCGTAATGGGCCGTGACCTAGCGGGTTGTATATGGGCTATATGGTAACAGGCCGTTAACAGGCTTTCCGTGGGCCGGCCCGCTACCTCTTTGACCAAGTCAAACGGGCCGGCCTTTTCACCGGAATGTGCCTCTATTGGGCTGTGCCACGTGTTGACGTATCATTGGCGCCTCCGGTCCAGTGAGTGGATGACATCTGTCCCAACGGTGAGCCAACACGTGTTTCCTCTGGCCAATGAGAATTTCACACGTGGAAAATCCCCATTGGTCTGGGCTGTTAACGGGTTATCGGATCCAAAACCGGACCCGATAGCTTAACCGTGACCCATTACGGTGGATGCCACGTGTCGGTCACCCTTGACGAAAGCACTTCCATGATGCGCCATTTATCGTCATGGCCCAGTGAAGCAGAGGGCGCGGTGGCAGTCCACGGAGAAGCAGTCGTTCATCGTCCAAGAGACCCGCAAGTTACAAGATGCTGGTGTCATTCGGGAAGTGCGGTACTCGGAATGGCTGGCGAACCCGGTCATCGTCCCCAAGAAGGGCGGGAAGGAACGGATGTGCGTCGACTTCACCAACCTCAATAAGGCTAGCCCTCAAGACCCCTTCCCGCTCCCGCGCATTGATCAGATCATAGACTCCACCGCCGAGTGCGACCTGCTGTGCTTTCTGGATGCCTTCTCAGGTTACCACCAGCTCAAGATGGCGGTACATGACGTCGAGAAGATAGCCTTCTTGACCCCATGTGGGGTGTACTGCTCTACCTGCATGTCGTTCGGGCTGCGTAACACCGGAGCAACTTTCCAGTGGCTGATGCACATCGCTCTGGGCCAGCAGCTCGAGAGAAACGCCGATGCCTACGTCAACGACATAGTGGTAAAGTCTCGGGAGGCAAGGACCCTCATCAAGAACCTGGAAGAAACATTCGCCAGTCTATGCAAGGTGGACCTGCGGCTCAACCCAGAGAAATGTGTGTTCAGAGTTCCCTCCGGTAAACTGCTGGGCTTTCTGGTGTCACACAAGGGAATCGAGGCAAACCCAGAGAAGGTCAAGGCGATAGAAGAGATGAGCCGGCCACAGACGCTCAAGCAAATGCAAAAGCTGGCGGGCTTTGTGACCTCACTGGGGCGCTTCATCTCCAAGCTGGGGGAGCGCGCCCTCCCGTTCTTCAAGCTGATGAAAAAGAAGGGCCCGTTCGAGTGGACTCCGGAGGCTGACGCAGCATTCCAAGACCTCAAGAGATACCTCACCAGCCCACTGGTGATGGTGGCGCCGCGTCCTCTTGAGCCCCTGGTGCTTTACCTGGATGCCACGCCTCACTCAGCCAGCACAGCGCCGGTGGCCGTCCGAGAGGAGCACCAAGCCAAGGGCCTGCCACACGACGCCGTGCGCTCGGTCGAGATGATGCAGCTTCAAGACGGCGCCCCTGAAGACTTGGCGGCGCCAACAGATGACTAGATTCCTCAGGACGGCGCTCCTGGGACCCAGCCTACCCTGGCAAACGGCCAAGCTCCTGGGGTCCCCCAGCCTCAGGAGGTGCAAGACCTCACCGACACTTCCGCCCTTGTTGAGCACCTGGTGTATTTCGTCAGCACGGTACTATGCAACGCGCGGGCACGCTACCCCATGCCACAAAAGCTCTTGCTCTCACTCCTTGTCGCCTCCTGCAAGCTGCGTCACTACTTCCAAGGCCACCCCATCAAGGTCGTCTTGGCGTACCCACTGGAGAGGGTGCTCCGGATCCCCAATGCTGCGGGGAGAGTCGCCTAGTGGAACATCGAATGGCAGGCATTCCAGCTGGAGTTCAGCACCACCAGGGTCATCAAGGGTGCTGCACTCGCCGACTTCGTGGTGGAATGGACCGACGTTCCAAGCACCGAGGTAGGCGTGGACCGACCCCTCTCGCCAGGAAGCGAGGCACCAGATGGCTGGGTCATGTACTTCGACGGTGCCTTCGCACGCCAGGACAAGCTCTACTATGTCGTGCAGCTCTGCTTCTAGCAGAGCGAGAAGGTCTCCAACAACATCGCGGAGTATGAAGGCTTGATCGCCGGTCTCAAGGCTGCGACAGCCTTGGGAGTGAAGCGCCTCACCATCAAGGGCGACTCCTAGCTCCTTGTCAACTTGTCCAACAAAGTATATGACCCGAAGGACGAGTACATGGAGGCATACCTAGCGGAGGTACACAAAATCGAGAAACAATTCTTGGGTCTAGAACTGCAGCACGTGCCGCGCGGCACGAACAAGGAGGCGGACGACATCGCCAAGAGAGCGTCCAAGCGCCTGCCTCAGGAGCCCGATGTCTTCGAGGAGCAACTCTTCAAGCGTTCAGCAGCCCCTCCCGCTACGGAGCCGACACTACCTCAGGAGGAACTCCCCCCAGCACCGACCTCGGGAGCCCCCACCTGTGGCCCGACCTCATGAGCGCGTCTACTCCTCGCACTCGAGCCTCAGGAGGGGTGCTGGACCAAAGAGTTCAAGGCATACCTGCTTCAGGGAGCCCTGCCGGAGAAGGAGGAAGACGCGGAGCGTGTGGCATGGCAGGCCAATGCCTACTGCATTCAGGACGGTGAGCTCTGCCGAAAATGACCAAATGATGTTTCCTTGCGATGCACCTCCAAGGAGCAGGGGTGTGAGCTGTTAACCGACATACATGGCGGGGACTACGGGTATCACTTGTCATCACGCACCCTAGTGGGCAAGGCGTTCCGCAGCGGATTCTACTGGCCCACGGCGCTCAATGATGCTACCGAGCTAGCGAGATCCTGTGAAGCCTGCCAGTTCCATGCCAAGCAAATACACCAGCCTGCTCAGGGTCTCCAGACCATCCCGCTCTCATATGGCCGTTTGCGGTCTGGGGGCTGGACATCTTGGGTCCGTTCCCTCAAGTGCCCGGGGGCTACCGCTACCTCTACATCGCCATCGACAAGTTCACCAAGTGGGCGGAGGTGGAAGCAGTCTGCACCATCCCAACTGGCTCGGCGGTCAAATTCATTAAGGGCCTCATGAGCCAGTTCAGGGTCCCCGATCGCATCATCACCAACAATGGCTCGCAGTTCACTAGTAACTTGTTCAAAACATATTGTGCTGACCTTGGAACGCAGATATGCTACGCCTCGGTGGCACACCCCAGGAGCAACGGCCAAGCCGAGCACACCAACACGGAGGTTCTGAGGGGCCTCAATGCAATAAATTTCAAGAAGAAGCTCGAGGCCTACGGCAGGGGCTGGCTGGACGAGCTCCACTCTGTGCTATGGTCCATCCGCACCACCGTGACCAAGCCGACCGACGAGACTCCATTCTTCCTCGTCTACAGAGTCGAAGCGGTTCTCCCACACGAGATCAAGCATCGCTCCGCGCGGGTCTTTGCATTTGACGAGGCACGCCAGGACACCTCGCGGGGGATGGACATCGTGCTTGGGGAGGAACGCCGCCGTCAAGCCTCGCTCCGAGCGGCAAGGTACCAGCAGGCGCTGCGGCGGTACCACTGCCGCAGCGTCTGCTCCAAGACGCTCGAGGTGGGTGATCTCGTCCTGAGGCGGGTGCTCTCCAGGGAAGGGCTGCATAAGCTCTCGCCCATGTGGGAGGGCCCGTTTAGGGTCGCCCGTGTCTCCAGGCCTGGCGCCGCGCGCCTGGAGACGCAGGACGGGATCCCCATCCAGAACACCTGGAACATCCAGCACCTCTGGAAGTTCTACCCATGAAGCAAGGCCCAGTGCCTGTGAAGGTCTCCGCTCGTGACACTCTCACGTAATAATGAGTGGGGCTATACACGCCCCTGAGTCTCCGTTGTGCTCCCCTCGGGCCTCGGGGGCTCCCTCCCACGTCCTAGTGGCAGCACTTAGCTCCGCGCTGGTGAGAAGACTAGACTAGGTGCCGGACGCGGCTGTTCATTTGCCTGCTGTCGGATCACGGGTTCCGACTAAGACCCTCGAGGTTCGAACACTGAGGTGTGCGCGAAGATCTCCTTCCTACCGATCCACGCCCTAGCTCTCTAAGATCTCACGGACGAACTCGACGAACTCACAAGACAAAGACACAAGATTTATACTGGTTCGGGCCACCGTCGTGGTGTAATACCCTACTCCAGTGTGGTGGTGGTGGATTGCCTCTTGCGCTGATGATGAACAGTACAAGGGGAAGAACAGCCTCCTGAGGTTGAGGTGTTCTTGTGCTCGATGTGTGGCTAGGTGCAGGCTCTTGCTCCGTTGCCCCTACGGTGGTGCTAGTTCTACTTATATAGGCACTGGTCCTCTCCCCAAATATTGAGCGGGAAGGGAGCCAACAACGGCCAATTTGAAAGGGACAGCTAGTACAGCTTATCCTGACAAAAGCGGTCTTCGCCTGCGAAAGGCTCTGGTGGTGACACCGTCTTGGGCTCCACGGTGACCTCTGGCTTGCCGCCCCGGCGGTCTTGGTCTCGTTGCACTGATATGGAAACCTTTGCCTAATGCCTTGGTACTATGCGCCTGCGCTTGCCTCCTTAGCACCAAAGAGGAAACAAGGACCCTGCGCGCGCTGGTGCCCGCCTGGTCTCGATCGTCATGGCTCACGTCACGAGAGCCTCGCGAGGTTTGTCTTGCCTTGATCTCTCCGCCCCTCGCGAACCTGCCTGGCGAGGCCGCTCCTGAGGAGGTCTTGCGTCGTCCGCCTCACGAGGCTTGGCCCCTCGCGAGGGTCTTGAATGCCTTATCGATGAAGACGGGATGTACAGGCTTGCTAGCTCAGCCACGCCGTGGGCCCCAGGCAGGCAAGTCTGGGGACCCCCGTTCCTAGAACGCCGACAGTAGCCCCCGGGCCCAAGGCGCGCTCGGGCTTGGCTTCGAGGCGAAGCCAAAGGTCAAGCGTGTAGTGCCGCGGGCCCCAAAAGCCTGCGGCCTCGGTTGACGCGTGGCGGTTGATTGGACGTGGGCGTCTTCGCTTCCCCACGCTGCCTCGGCAACTGCCCGACTTGACAAGTCCCTGCGACATGCAAGGAAAACCATCATTACCTGTGATCGTGGGGGGCGCTGGTTGGCCTTCTCCTGCTATAAATGAGGAAGGGGGTGGAGCCCCCGTCCCCCACTTCTTCCCATTCCGCCTACTTCTTCCTCCTCTGCTCCACCACCGAATCCAATGGCACCGTCGAAGAGGTTCTCCGCCGCGGAGAAAGGAAAGGCCCCTCGCGAGGGGCCCGGCTCCCCAGCGCCCAAGCGGGGACGTGGCCTTCCCAACAAGCGCACCACGACTCCCGCCGTGGCCCCCGCTCCCGGGGTGGTGCCGTTGCGCGTGGTGGGGGTCTCTCCGGTCGCGGCAGCCCCGTCAATGAGGTGAGACGTGCCGTGGTTGCGCGGCCTCCCCGGCCACGCTTCCACTCGGCAGAGGTGCTGCCGGAGTTCGTTGTCTGGTCGGAGGATCCGGCCGGCAACTAGCTTCAGCTTCCGCGCTTCTTCATCGATGAGCTGCCGGCCTCTGGTCCAGGCGGGCTCTGGCTGCAGGCGGACGGCTACTGCAGCAGGGCCCCCTGGGTCGCGGTTGAAGTCTCCGCCGCGGGCAACATAGCTCTGGCCCGCGGTTGGCAGACGTTCGCCCGTGCGCGCTGTCGGGTGTGGGGTTCCGGCAAACCCTTAAGGTTCGAACACTAGGGTGCGCGCGAAGTCTTTCCCTCCTTCCGATCTATGCCCTAGCTCTCTAAGATCTCGCGGACGAACTCGACGAACTCGCAACACAGAAAGACACGAGGTTTATATTGGTTCAGGCCACCGTTGTGGTGTAATACCCTACTCCAGTGTGGTGGTGGTGGATTGCCTCTAGGGCTGATGATGAATAGTACAAGGGAAGAACAGCCTCCTGAGGTCCAGTGTGGTGGTGGTGGATTGCGTCTAGGGCTGATGATGAACAGTACAAGGGAAGAACAACCTCCTGAGGTTGAGGTGTTCTTGTGGCTAGGGTAGGCTCTCGATCGGGTCGGATCAAGCTAAGATGAGATGCCTCTACTTTGGTGGCTAGCTCTACTTATATAGGCCCTGGTCCTCTTCCCAAATATCGAGCCGGAAGGGAGCCAACAACAGCGGGCAAATTTGAAGGGGGACAACTAGTACAAGCTATCCTGACAAAAGTGGTCTTCGCCTGCGAAAAGCTCTGGTGGTGACGCTGTCTTGGGCTCCATGATGACCTCTGTCTTGTCATCCTCCTAGTCTTGGTCTCATTGCACCAATATAGCAACCTTTGCCTAATGCCTCGGTACTCTTCGCCTGCGCTGGCCTCCTTAGCACCAAAGAGGAAATAAGGATGCTGCGCGCGCTGGCGCCCGCCTGGTGTCGTTCGTCATGGCTCACGTCACGAGGGCCTCGTGAGGTTTTGCCCTGCCTTGATATCTCCGCTCCTCGTGAGCCTGCCTGGCTAGGCTACTCCAGAGGAGGTCTTGCGTCGTCCGCCTCGTGAGGCTTGGACCCTCGCGGGGGTCTTGGATGCCTTGTTGATGAAGATGGGCCGTACGGCCTGCTTGCTTAGCCACGCCGTGGGCCGCAGGCAGGAAAGTCTGGGGAGCCCCGTTCCCAGAACGCCGACAGTAGCCCCTGGGCCCAAGGTGTGCTCGGGCTTGGCTTCGCGGCGAAGCCAAGGGTCAAGTTCGGAGCACCGTGGGCCCCAAAAGCCTGCGGCCTCGGTTGACGCGTGGCGGTTGATTGGACGTGGGCGTCTCCGCTACCCCATGTTGCCTCGGCAACTACATGACTTGACAAGTCCCTGGGACATGCAAGGAAAACCATCATTACCTATGATCGTGGGAGACGCCGGTTGGCCTTCTCTTGCTATAAATGGGGACGGGGGCGGAGCCCCCGTCGCCCATCTCTTCCTCGCTTGCTTGCTTCTTCCTCCTTGCTCCACCGCCGACAACAATGGCGCCTATCAGAAGGTTTTCTACCGAAGAGAAAGGAAAGGCTCCCCGTGATGATCCGGGGCCACTTCCACCGAAGAAGAGGTCGATTCATCGCCGTGATGAAGGGGCAATGCAGGTGGTGTCGAGGCCATGGTGCGAGCGGCCTCCTCCGGGGTACCCGCTACCCTTGTACGCCCGAGCCGAGGGCTCGGGAGGTCGGAGCAACGAGCAGCGCCGCCCACGCCGTGTCCGGGGTCGCCGCGCCACGGCGACGCATGCCGTCGCCCCTGGGATCCACGCCGCGGACACCTCGCGCAAGTTGGTGTTGTGGGCGCCGATGCCTCCAAGCTCCTGGATCCGCTTCCTGGGTTTCTTCTCTGGCGTGATGCCACCGAGGGGGCCTGTCGAGCTCTGGTTGCAGCAAGCCGACTGTAGCGCTCAGGCGACCGGAGCGTAGATCGAAGCGGTTCCCACCGGCAAGATCTTCATGACCCGCGGCTGGGGGGAGATCGCACGGGTCTGCCATGCGAGGGGCGCCCTCGCGATCCACTTCGAGTACGACGGCGCTTCCACGCTCTTCTTCAAGGTCTTCGACGCCGAGGGCCATCGCCTGGAGTACTGCTCCAGAGAGGAGCGCCAAACTGACGCGCGCTCCGCTCGCGGCTACTCCAGCAGCAGCAGCTCTCCTGAGCCTTACGAGACTCCGGAGACGAGCGATGACAGCTACGTGCCCCCGAGCTCTCGCCGCGCTCGGAGCAGAGCTGCGGCGCCCGGCCGTCGCCGCCGCTGATCTGGATGGCGCCGGCCCCCCGTGGCCCACTATTGATGATGGCATCCGCCACGGAAGGATGTAGATAGGATTCCCCTTAGTATCAGCTTTTGTTTCCTGCGAAGAATCGTGAATCACCCCGTGGGGGCTTGTAAGGATCTGCAATGTCTTTTGTACTTATCTTCCTTGTTATGAAAACCTAGCGATTCCGTGTCCCGTTAAGGCTCGATCCCCCTTTCTTTCCTCGGGATGGCTTGTTCCTCTGCGCTGACAGGTCCCGGTCCCCAGGCGGCCACAGCCGTAGCTGGTATGCCAGGTCGCGTGCCGTGGTCAAGGCCAGGAGGTGTGCGGCCAGAGGTCAAGTAAGAACCCCTGAGACGCGATGTTCAGGAGGTCCCCCTTAGCGCTCAAGCAGCCATGGTAAGGCAAGAGAGGGAGTTGACGTGGCCGCAATGGGGTCGCGGGAATGCGAGGGTGACCATCAGGCCCCAACATTTGGGCGATCCGAGAGCGGGACTTATCTTGTTGACTTCGTGGCGACTCCTGACGTTGCGCTAGGGCGGCGCGCCTACTCGTGCGGCATAGCTAGGCCGGCCCATACAAGTTTCCCTCCCCTCATGCTCTCCTTAGTGCTCTACGTCCTCAGGTCCCGGCCCTCGAGCGAGCTCAGCCGCCGCTGGTATGCCAGGTCGCGATGCCATGGTCAAGGCCAGAGGGTGAGGGCTGGAGAGCCAGTAAGAGCTCCTGAGTCGCGATGCTTAGGAGCCCCCCTTTTAACGCGCAAGCAAATTGCACGAGAGAAAAGGAGACTCGCGGTGCCGCCTGCTATCCTTCCCACGGGATCCCTGTGAACCGGCACAAGAAGAAACACGGTTTGCCGTTACAGCTGTCAGCCTGCCGCTGGTTGCTTCAGATGAGAGGAAGGCACTGAGGGCCTGGTGAGGTGACGTGCGCGGGGCGTGCCGCGAGCCAGAGCTCGACCGCTCAGGTTTGTCGACGTGACAGGGACGGACCCATGCACCAGCGCCGTGCCTGTGTGGAGGCCCCGGGGGAGGCGATGATCGGGCAGGTGGTAGCAGTTGGCAGGTTAAGCATGGAGAGCAGATCAGCTTAGGTAAATGCAGGAAGATACATGCCACTGGGTCCGACCCGAGCGGCTTGGGGATGATGCAACCCGAGGGGCACCCCCAGCAAGGTAAGCTAAAGACATAAGCAAAAGGGGTACATGCCACAGGGACGGACTCATGTGGCCTGGGAATAATGCAGCCCGAGGGGCGCTCCTAGCTAAACAAGCTTGGAAGATGTCACCTGGTTCTGTAGATGAAGTAGAGTCGGTGCAGCGGAAGGCGTGCATCGAAGAAATGACTCCTCATGGGCCACCGGGACCCTGAGCCTCGGGAGGCTCTGGGGGCTCGGGAGGTTCCCTGAAGACCGTTTCCATCTCCTCCAGGACGGCGTGGTACCTGGCCTCCTGAGTCGCCTGGACACGCCGCAGGTCACGTTGATAGGCTGACGCCACGTTCGGCAAGCCGAAGGGCATGCGAACGTAGCTGTGTGGTGGGCCCTCGCAGCGGCCCACACGCGAAGGCCAGAAGCGCTCCTGAGAAGCGGCCCTGTTGAGCCCTGGGACGTCGGTGCAGACACGCAGCCCAGCATCCTCGCCAGGATGGGGAGCTGCGCCTCGTGAACGGCGATCGCCGCGCATGGCTCTTGCGTCTTGCAGTTCCTGGGTGGTCTTGGTGACGAACTCCTGAGTGGTGGGTACTCCCTGCCCCGTGCTCTCCTAAGGAACATGTGCCGCAAAGCACGCTTCCAAGTGGTGCCCAAGCGCCTCCCTCGTGAGATTGGCAAGGTCAGAGGCCCTCCAGAAGAGAGCCCCCGAGCCCTGCACGAGGAGGGCGCCGGGCGCGCTTTCCTATGCGACGGAGGGAGGCACCCCAAGGACGGGCGCCGATCCTGATGAGGCCCCCGCCGCGACGCCATCCTCCCGAGGTCCTGCGCGGCGCGGCTGCTTCTTCTTGGGGATGGCCTCCGGAGGGCCTTCACTTCTGTTGTTGGGGTCGTCGATTGCTGCGGCTTGAAAGGCGCGCTCGAGGGAGCACACCGCATCCCTCTCTTCACACGAGACCGTGATGATTCCTCCGCTTCCCGGCATCTTGAGAATGTTGTAGCCGTGATGAGTGACTGCCATGAACTTGGCCAGGGCCAGATACCCGAGGATGGCATTGTACGGCAGGCGGATGTGCGCGACGTCGAAGTCGATGAGCTCGGTGCGGTAGTTCTTGCGCTCCCCAAAGGTGACAGGCAGGCGGACCTGCCCTATCGGTGTGGTGGAACCGTCGGTCACTCCTGAGAAAAGCTTGGTGGGCTGGAGCTGTTCATATGGCACTTGGAGGTTGTCGAACGTGTCGACGGACAGGACGTTGAGCCCTGCACCACCGTCGATGAGGGTCTTGGTGACCTGCACATTGCTGATGACTGGGGAACACAGCATGGGGAGGGCGCCAGCGGTGGCTGCGCACTTGGGCTGATCTGCCGAGTTGAAAGTGATGGCACATTGGGACCACTTGAGCAGGCGCGTGGCCTCGAGCTTGGGGAGCACCGCGTTCACCTCGCGAGTGAACTGTTTGAAGATGCACTGAGAGGCGGGGGCCTGAGCGCCGCCCAAGATGCAGGCGATTGCACGCGGCTCCTGGAAGCCCCCAGCCCCCTTGTCCTGGTGGTGTTCATCATTCCTTCTTGGTGGCGGCAGCGGGGGAAGACCGGTGTTGCCCTGGGGGCGATCCTCACGAGGCGGGTCCCTCCAGGCGCCTTAACGAGGTTGGTCCTGCTAGCGGTCCTCACGAGGCCGGTCGCGCCACTCCTGGCGCGGGCCACGGTCGTCCCAGCATCCGCCTCCTCGCCCTCCTCCACGGCCGTAGCCCCGGTCGTTGCGCCCGGGGCGTCGACCGAAGCGTCCTTCCCATATGGCTCTGAGCTCTTGACAGTCGCTGGTGTTGTCGGTGTTCAGGTTGTGGAAGGCGCAGAACGGTTGGCCGTTCTTGGATGATTCGGGCTGATCTCTGCCCCGCTTGGTGTCCGGCTCTGCTGCGAGCACCACCTCCTCCTTGCGCTTCACGTCCTTGGCCTTGGCCTTCTTCTCCTCTGCTCCTGCAGCTGGCAGCTCGAGGAGAGAAAGGCGCCCCTCCTCAGCTCTTGCGCACTTGGTCGCTAGGTTGAACAGCTCCTGAGATGTGCAGAGCTCCTCGTGGATAGCGAGCTCTTCCTTCATCTTGACGTCGCGGACGCCGTCGGAAAACGCGGAGATGATGGCCTCGTCCGTGACCTTGGGGATCTTGAGGCAGGTGTTGTTGAAGCGCTGGATGTACTTCTGGAGGGTCTCTCCTGGTTGCTGCTTGATGCGGCATAGATCACCCGCGGCCGGTGGGCGGTCGCGAGTGCCCTGGAAGTTGGCGACGAAGCGGTCGCGCATCTCATCCCAGGAGGAGATCGAGCCGTGCTATAGGTTCAGGAGCCAGGAGCGAGCTCCATCCTTGAGAGCCATGGGAAACCAGTTCGCCATGACTTTTTCATCGCCGTTGGCCGCTTCGATGCTCAGCTCATAGAGCTGCAGGAACTTCGCGGGGTCGGCGGTGCCGTCGTAGCGAGGAGGCAGATCCGACTTGATATTGCCTAGCCAGGCCATGCTACGCAGCTCGGGGGTGAAGGCGTGGCAGCCGGCCGTGGTTGCCGGGGCCCGCTTCGGAGGTGGAGCTTGGTCTTGACGAGGTCCGCGTTGGGCCGCTGCGGGCGGTGCGCGGTCTTGACGAGGTGGCGCGGGGAGCGCAGGTGCAGCTTCTCGTGGCCGCGGGATTTCTTGGCAGCTTCTCTCTTCGCGCGCGGGCGCCGGGCGTGGCGGATCACGCCGCGAAGCCGCGTGCCTTGGTGCCAAGGCGCCGTCTTGGGGCAGAGGTGGTGGAGGCACGCCATGAGCCTCGTCGCCCATGGCTGGTTGAGGGGGAGGCAGAGAGAGGGACGGCGCCGGAGAGCCCCCAGCGGCGTGGACGAGCTCGGCGACGCGGTCGAGCCACTCCTCATAGAGGTCGTCGACGGGGCGGTAGTGCAGGAGTTCATTCGCCACGAGGAGCGCAGCCCGTGCCTCCATGGGAGCGCGGCGCGCGTGAGACGAAGAACCGGCAGGGGTCGGTGATGGAGTAGCGGTGCGGCCATCCTGTCGCACAGAAGGATGCAGCAAGGACACCTGCTGCTCGTTCCCTGCCGGGCCAGTGGCAGCGTTGGCGGCGGGAGATGGAGAACGACGAGGTGGCCCGCCAACGGGAGCCGTCTAAGCGACACGAGCGGTGAGGGCAGCCTGACGCTCAGCTCGAGCACGGCGAGCGTCCGCCATGGAGACGACGGAGCGACGGAGCGACGGACTGATGGAAGGGAAGCTACGGCGCACACCTACCTGGCGCGCCAAATGTCGGATGTGGGGTTCCGGCAAACCCTTAAGGTTCGAACGCTGGGGTGCGCGCGAAGTCTTTCCCTCCTTCCGATCTATGCCCTAGCTCGCTAAGATCTCGCGGACGAACTCGACGAACTCACAACACAGAAAGACACGAGGTTTATACTGGTTCAGGCCATCGTTGTGGTGTAATACCCTACTCCGGTGTGGTGGTGGTGGATTGCCTCTGGGGTTGATGATGAACAGTAAAAGGGAAGAACAGCCTCCTGAGGTTTAGGTGTTCTTGTGGCTAGGGTAGGCTCTCGATCGGGTTGGATCAAGCTAAGATGAGATGCCTCTACTTTGGTGGCTAGCTCTACTTATATAGCCCTGGTCCTCTTCCCAAATATCGAGCGGGAAGGGAGCCAACAACGGCGGGCAAATTTGAAGGGGGACAGCTAGTACAAGCTATCCTGACAAAAGTGGTCTTCGCCTGCGAAAAGCTCTGGTGGTGACGCCGTCTTGGGCTCCACGATGACCTCTGTCTTGCCGTCCTCCTGGTCTTGGTATCGTTGCACCAATATAGCAACCTTTGCCTGATGCCTCGGTACTCTTCGCCTACGCTGGCCTCCTTAGCACCAAAGAGGAAATAAGGACGCTGCGCGCGCTGGCGCCCGCCTGGTGTCGTTCGTCATGGCTCACGTCACGAGGGCCTCATGAGGTTTTGCCCCGCCTTGATATCTCCGCTCCTCGTGAGCCTGCCTGGCTAGGCTACTCCAGAGGAGGTCTTGTGTCGTCCGCCTCGCGAGGCTTGCACCCTCGCGAGGGTCTTGGATGCCTTGTTGATGAAGATGGGCTGTACGGCCTGCCTGGCTAGGCTACTCCAGAGGAGGTCTTGCGTCGTCCGCCTCGTGAGGCTTGGACCCTCGCGAGGGTCTTGGATGCCTTGTTGATGAAGATGGGCTGTACGGCCCGCTTGCTTAGCCATGCCGTGGGCCGCAGGCAGGCAAGTCTGGGGACCCCCATTCCCAGAACGCCGACACGCGCGGCCTGGGTAGGCGGTGCACCCTGCATTTCAAGTATGACGGTGATGCGACCCTCTACATGAGGGTGTTCGGGGAAGATGGTCGCCGCGCTGGGTGCTGCCCCGAGACGAACGACGGCGAGGAGGTGCTCGGTCTCGGTGATGGCCGCGACGAGGGCGAGCCCGCTGGCCGCACCTCATCCAGTCACGGTGACTCTTCTCTCGGCGAAAGCTCCAGCAGCGGCGGCTACGACCAGCCGCCACGCCGCCGTGCTCGCTTCGAAGGTGGTAATGGGTCATCTCGTCGCCGCGCCTCTGTGAAGCGCGAGAAGGGATCCGGCTAAGCTCGGGACGTCGCTGGAGGCCTGCCCCCGTGGTTCGCTGCAATGCCGCTTTTGTTTTGTTCCTCTTTTCTTTCCTGCATCAAAATGAAACCAGTATGGGCCCGGAGGGGCGTGTATCGAACTATGATTCCTCAATCATTACGCTATGCTTGTTATTTCCATGCTGTTTCGTTATTTTGTGCGGAGACAACTTAGCCTGGCGCGTTCGGGGCAGCCTCTTCTTCACGAGGCACTTGTTTCCTCGTGCCCATCTTGGCTTAGTGGTTGCTCAGGAACTGCAAAAAATTTGTTAGGAAGCTCGCTAGGAGACTTATCGCTCACCCGAGCCTTGACCCAGCGCTTCATATCGTGGTACCCGAGGGGCACGGATAGGAGAGATGTGTCGGCTTGTGGGCTCGAACAAGGGTGCCTCGCGAGAAAGCATACCGAAGGCAGAGAGAAGGACCAACACAGGAGGAAGAAACCCTCGTGAAGGCACCTGCCTAGCCCCCTCGCGAGGTATGCGAGAGAGAGAACACAAGAGAACTAGATTCAGAAAAGGCGGCAAAAGGCGACGGAACCAAATCAACAAGGAACACCAGAAGCAAGCTTCGATTAAGAGAAGGCGAGCCAACTACGAAAAGCAAATGAAAAGCCGCGTCCGGCACCTAGTCTAGTCTTCAAGTCTTCTCACCAGCGCGGAGCTAAGTGCTGCCACTAGGCGTGGGAGGGAGCCCCCGAGGCCCGAGGGCGGCACTCCTGAGACTCCGGGGCATGTAGAGCCCCACTCATTATTACGTGAAATGTTCACGGGCGGCGATTCTTCACAGGCACCGGGCCTTCTTCACAGGCATTGGGCCTTTCTTCACAGGCACTGGGCCTTGCTTCATGGGTAGAACTTCCGGAGGTGCTGGATTTTCCAGGCGTTCTGGATGGGTACCCCGTCCTGCGTCTCCAAGCGTGTGGCTCCAGGCCTGGAGACATGGACGACCCTGAACGGGCCCTCCCACATGGGTGAGAGCTTGTGCAACCCTTCCCTGGAGAGGACCCGCCTCAGGATGAGGTCGCCCGCCTCGAGTGTCCTGGAGCGGATGTTGCGGCAGTGGTATCACCGCAGCGCCTACTGGTACCTTGCCGCCCTCAGTGCAGCTTCGCGGTGACGTTCCTCCCCCAGTACGAGGTCCATCCCCCATGTGGCATCCTGCTGCGTTTCATCAAACGCGAGGACCCGTGCGGAGCGATGCTTGACCTCGTGAGGGAGGACCGCTTCGGCTCTGTAGACAAGGAAGAACAGGGTCTCGCCCGTCGGCTTAGTGGCAGTGGTGCAGATGGACCACAGCACGGACTGGAGCTCGTCGTGCCAGCCCCTGCCGCAGGCCTCGAGCTTCTTCTTGAAGGTCCTGGTCTTGAGGCCTCTCAGGACCTCTGCGTTGGCGCGTTCAGCCTGGCCATTGCTCCTAGGGTGCGCCACTGAAGCGTAGCAGATCTGCGTTCCAAGGTTAGCACAATATGTTTTGAAGAGGTTACTGGTGAACTGCGAATCGTTGTCGGTGATGATGCGGTTGGGGACCCCGAAACGGCTCACGAGGCCCTTGATGAACTTAACTGCGGAACCAGCTGGGATGGTGCGGACGGCTTCCACTTCCGCCCACTTGGTGAACTTGTCGATGGCGACGTAGAGGTAGCGGTAGCCCCCTGGCGCTCGAGGAAATGGGCCCAAGATATCCGGTGATACGTCTCCGTCGTATCTACTTTTCCAAACACTATTGCCCTTGTTTTGGACTCTAACTTGCATGATTTGAATGGAAATAACCCGGACTGACGCTGTTTTCAGCAGACTTTCCATGGTGTTATTTATGTGCAGAAACAAAAGTTCTCGGAATGACCTGAAACTCCACGGAACATATTTTTGGAAAATATTAAAAATACTGGAAGAAGAATCCACGTCACGGGGGCCTCCACCTGTCCACGAGGGTGGGGGCGCGCCTGCCCCCCTGGGCGCGCCCCCTGCCTCGTAGGCCCCTGACGCTCCACCGACCTCAACTCCAACTCCATATATTCACTTTCGGGGAGAAAAAATCAAGGAGAAGGATTCATCGCGTTTTACGATACAGAGCCGCCGCCAAGCCCTAAAACCTCTCGGGAGGGCTGATCTGGAGTCCGGAGAGGGGAATCCGTCGTTGTCGTCATCATCAACCATCCTCCATCACCAATTTCATGATGCTCACCGCCGTGCGTGAGTAATTCAATCGTAGGCTTGCTGGACGGTGATGGGTTGGATGAGATTTATCATGTAATCGAGTTAGTTTTGTTAGGGTTTGATCCCTAGTATCCACTATGTTCTGAGATTGATGTTGCTATGACTTTGCTATGCTTAATGCTTGTCACTAGGGCCCGAGTGCCATGATTTCAGATCTGAACCTAATATGTTTTCATGAATAAATGTGAGTTCTTGATCCTATCTTGCAAGTCTATAGTCACCTACTATGTGTTATGATTCGGCAACCCCGAAGTGACAATTATCGGGACCACTCCCGGTGATGACCATAGTTTGAGGAGTTCATGTATTCACTATGTGTTAATGCTTTGTTCTGGTATTCTATTAAAAGGAGGCCTTAATATCCCTTAGTTTCCATTAGGACCCCGCTGCCACGGGAGGGTAGGACAAAAGATGTCATGCAAGTTCTTTTCCATATGCACGTATGACTATATTCGGAATACATGCCTACATTAGATTGATGAATTGGAGCTAGTTCTGTGTCACCCTATGTTATGACTGTTACATGATGAACCGCATCCGGCATAATTCTCCATCACCGATCCAATGCCTACGAGCTTTTCACATATTGTTCTTCGCTTATTTATTTTTCCATTGCTACTGTTACAATTACAACAAAACCCAAAAATATTACTTTTGCTATTGTTACCGTTACTTCCATATTACTTTGCTACTAAATACTTTGCTGCAGATACTAAGTTATCCAGGTGTGGTTGAATTGACAACTCAACTGCTAATACTTGAGAATATTCTTTGGCTCCCCTTGTGTCGAATCAATAAATTTGGGTTGAATACTCTACCCTCGAAAACTGTTGCGATCCCCTATACTTGTGGGTTATCAAGACTATTTTCTGGCGCCGTTGCCGGGGAGCATAGCTCTATTCTTTGAGTCACTTGGGATTTATATCTGCTGGTCACTATGAAGAACTTGAAAGACGTGAAAACAAAAATTTATCCCTCAACTACGAGGGGAGGTAAGGAACTGCCATCTAGCTCTGCACTTGATTCACCTTCTGTTTTGAGTAAGCTTGCGACACCTAAACCTGCTTCTGCTATTAATTCTGATATGTCACATGTTATTGATGATGCCACTTCTGCTATGCATGATACTTATGATGAAACTACTTCTATGCTTGATACTACTGTGCCACTTGGTGAATTTCTTGATGAACAACTTGCTAGGGCTAGGGAGAATGAAATTATTGAAACTGATAATATTGAAGATAGTGACGATGAAGATTCTCCCCCTAATAAATATGAATTTCCTGTTGTACCTGAGGGTTATGTTCTGGATGAAGCATCTGCTAGAGCCATTCTTGCTGGCAATGATAGAAGTGATCTTAAGAAGTTATTAGCTAAATGGAAGCAGCAATCTCTTAATGCTAGAATGAAACCCGACCCTGCTTTTGCTACTTCACCTATCTGTGTTACTGATAAGGATTATGAATTCTCTGTTGATCCTGATATAATTACTTTGGTTGAATCTGATCCTTTCTATGTCTGTGAATCTGAAACTGTTGTGGCACATCCTACTAAATTAAATGATATAGCCACCCTGTTCACTAATGATGAGAGAGCTTGTTATTTTTATATCCTTAAAATATTTCCGTTCTCATTAAAGGGTGATGCTAAGATATGGTTTAATTCTCTTGATCCTGGTTGTGTGCGTAGTCCCCAGGATATGATTTATTACTTCTCTGCTAAATATTTCCCTGGTCATAAGAAACAAGCTGCTTTAAGGGATATATATAATTTTGTGCAATTTGAAGAAGAGTCTCCCACAATCTTGGGGGAGGCTTCTCCAATTACTTAATGCTTTGCCTGATCATCCTCTGAAGAAAAATGAAATACTTGATATCTTTTATAATGGACTAATTGATGCTTCCAGAGATCACCTGGATAGTTGTGCTGGTTCTGTTTTCAGGGAAAGAACACCGGATGAAGCTGAAATTCTATTAAATAATATGTTGACCAATGAAAATAATTGGACACTTCCTGAGCCTATCCCTAAACCAACTCCGAAGAAAAGAGGTGTTATATTTCTCAGTCCTGAAGATATGCAAGAGGCAAAGAAATCTATGAAAGAAAAAGGTATTAAAGCTGAAGATGTTAAGAATTCACCTCCTATTGAAGAAATACATGGTCTTAATTTACCGCCTGTTGAAGAAACATATGATCTCAATCCTTCACCTATCAAAGAAACTCATGGTCTAGATAACACGACACAGGTAGTAAAGGTAAATTCTCTCTATAGATATGATAAAGCTGAAATCCCTCCTACTAAGTTTGCTAGCCAATGTTTGGATGAGTTCGATAACTTTATGGTTAAGCAAGAAGATTTTAATGCTTATTTTGGTAGAAAATTAAAACAAAATGCTTATATGATTGAACACTTGGGTGATTATATGTCTAGAGTTAAAGGTGAACTTAAACTCATTACTGAACATGCTTCTATGGTTACCACTCAAGTAGAACAAGTACTTAAAGCTCAAAATGATTTGCTCAATGAATTAAATAGTAAGAATAATGATTATGCTGTTGGAGTGGCTACTAGAACTGGTAAAATGACTCAGGAACCTTTGTATCCTGAAGGCCATCCTAAGAGAATTGAGCAAGATTCTCAGAGAAATAATATAGATGCACCTAGTCGTTCTAAAAGGAAGAAAAAGAAAAATGATAGGACTTTGCATGCTTCTAGTGAACCTATTGCTGAAACACCTGAGAAGCCAAATGTTATTTCTATCTCTGAAGCTGAAACACAATCTGGTAATGAACATGAACCTAATGAAAATGTCAATGAAGATGTTCATGATGATGCTCAACCTAGCAATGATAATGATGTAGAAATTGAACCTGTTGTTGATCTTGATAACCCACAATCAAAGAATCAACGTTATGATACGAGAGACTTTGTTGCTAGGAAACACGGTAAAGAAAGAGAACCATGGGTTCAGAAACCCATGCCTTTTCCTCCCAAACCATCCAAGAAAAAGGATGATGAAGATTTTGAGCGCTTTGCTGAAATGATTAGACCTATCTTTTTGCGTATGCGTTTGACTGATATGCTCAAAATGAATCCTTATGCTAAGTATGAAAGAAATTATTACGAATAAAAGAAAGATACCGGAAGCTGAAATTTCCACCATGCTTGCTAATTACACTTTTAAGGGTGGAATACCTAAGAAACTTGAAGATCCAGGAGTACCCACTATACCATGCTCCATTAAAACAAACTATGTTAAAACTGCTTTATGTGATCTTGGAGCCGGTGTTAGTGTTATGCCTCTCTCTTTACATCGTAGACTAGATTTGAATAAGTTGACACCTACTGAAATATCTTTGCAAATGGCTGATAAATCAACTGCTATACCTGTCGGTATTTGTGAGGATGTGCCTATTGTGGTTGCAAACTTTACTATTTTAACGGACTTTGTTATTCATGATATTCCCAAGGACGATAGTATGTCTATTATTCTTGGAAGACCTTTTTTGAATACTGCAGGGGCTGTTATTGATTGCAACAAAGGCAATGTCACTTTTCATGTTAATGGCAATGAGCATACGGTACACTTTCCGAGGAAACAACCTCAAGTTCATAGTATAAATTCTATTGGAAAAGTTCCATCAATTATTTTTGGAGGTTTTGAATTTCCTCTTCCTACTGTCAAGAAGAAATATGATATTCTTATTATTGGGGATGTGCATATCCCCGTTGAGGTAACATAGTGTTATTCGAAATTTCTCCGGTTCCATGTTAGTCGGAATGAGTTTGTTAACAAGACATGATCAACCTTGTTAGTGGATTCCTTTTGATGAGCATGAGATGGATGAATTTAGAAAGCACAACCTTCTGTACCCTCCTTTTACTTTATGTTATTTAGTTGAAATAAAGTAAAAATAGTATTTTTTTTGTCTGTTTTCTAAATTATCCGTGCAATATAAAAATACCCCGAAAATAAAAGTTCTCCAAATGCCCTGAAAATGGAATATGATTTTTTCTGGAATATTTGAGGATATCTGGCACTGAGAACACAACAGGGGGAGCAAGCACCTGGCCACGAGGGTCCAGGGCGCGCCCCCCTTCCTCGTGGGCCCACGGTGGCTCCCCTCCACTTATTCCTGCACCCACACACTTCTTCTTCCTCCCAAAAAAATCACCATCTTGCTCAAGCACGAGTTCTAGCTCATTTTGCTGCGATTTTCGATCTCCTTGCTGAAAGCACCTCTCACAAAACTGCTTGGGGAGATTGTTCCTTGGTATGTGACTCCTCAATTGGTCCAATTAGTTTTTGTTCTAGTGCTTTATTCATTGCAAATTTGTGCTGCCTAGGTGACCATGTTCTTGAGCTTGCATGTCAAATTTATATGGTTCCAAGTAGTTCTAATGCATGATATAGGCTCTAGGCACTTGTAGGAGTAGTTGCTATCAATTTTACTGAGCTTGGTTCACTTTTATTTGAAGTTACTAAAAATTTCAGAAATTTTTCAGAGGAAGAAATATGCTTAGGAAAATATACCAAGGTGGTCCTTCAAGGAAGCAAGGACCCAGGCTCGCAATGCGCGATGCTGATGATGAGCCACCAAGGAACGCTCTAGTGCGGCCTTGTGAATGGCCTTCAGAAGGCTTTATGGATCGAGCGGGAATCAAGGAAGAATTTAACGCGTATTTGCGTAACGCTGATCTTGTGAGCTTCGAGGGAGAAAAGTGCCGCCAATACCACCATCTCACTAGTTGTTTTGTGAGGAGGTTTGAATTTTAATCTTCACGCAATTCTCAAACTGTCCTGTTTGATCTCTATGAAAAATCTTACACTATGGACTTAGAGAATTTTACCACTGCTTGCAAACTTCCACAATGTGGTAGTACTAGTGAATCCCGCAAATCTGAATTTAGAGAATTTATTGCTAGTATAACTGTGGGGGAATCTAGAGACATAACACAAGCTACCATAGGGAGCATTCATTTTCCTGCTATACATTATTTTGCTCTCTTCATAGGTAGGTGCATAAATGGTAAAGATGAAGCATGTCACATGTGTGTCCCTGACCTTAGTATTCTTAGGAGTGCTGTGTTAGGAGATAAATCTTATAACTTGGGAGCCATTGTTGCGCGTAGGTTGCATCACAATACATTTAATGGAGATTTCTTTGGTGGAATTTATGCAACCCGCTTAGCTGATTTTCTTGGTGTAACCATACGTGATGATGATATTGAATTGCCTGCTACTTCTCTAGACTTTAATGCTATGGTTCACCATCAGTTTGTCAAGAGGAATGAACCACCTCTCTAGTACCGACTAATCTTTGACAGACGTCATGCTGTCAATATTGTCCTCCTTTCTCCTGCTCTCTTTGACTTTCAGGCAGAGGGAAGACATTTTATAACCAGAGAGGAGGCAAATGAGTACGAAAGGAGGACGAGGGCAGCTCGCCTCCAAGCTGCAACCCACGATGCAATAGCTGCTGAATCTCAGTACGACCCCAACTACAACTTTGGATATCCGCCAGGCCATTCGTGGCAATAAACCAACTTAGGCCAAAAGCCTAAGCTTGGGGGAGTACGTATTTCTCACCGACATTACATTCATGTTCACACACTCATTGCTAGATGTCGGTGCTCATACTTTTTCAATGTAATATCCACGCTAGTTTATTTTCCTTTTTATGCTTTCTTCTTGTGTGTTTAATAAACCTTAAGAAAAAACAAAAAAAAATAGTGTAGCTTTTAGTTAGTTTACTTTTCTTGTTGTAGTAGTAATAATTTAAATGAAAACCCAAAAGGATTTCCTGTTCTTCTTTTGCTTGTTGGGAGCTTTCTCGTGTAAATAGTTTTATTCCTTTTCTTTTCTTTGGGGGTCGATAGGAGAAGACCATCATTAAATTGTTGAAGTGGCTCTTATATGCATTATTGTTGATTTAACCAAGAGTCCATATTGCCTTGTCTTCTCCTGTTTATTGAATGCTCGCAGATTCCAGCTTAGTCCAATGCACGTGCACTCTTATTATTTTCACATCATTCGGTCGTGCAAGTGAAAGGCAATTATGACGATATATGAGGACTGATTGAGATGAGAGAAGCTGGTATGAACTCGACCTCTCTTGTTTTTGTAAATATGATTAGTTCATCGTTCCTGATTCAGCCTATTATGAATGAACATGTTTGCAATGACAATTAGAGATCATAGTTGCTTATGCCATGCTTGATTAGCTATGAGTTATAATGGTTTACCTTGCGTGCCAACATGTTATTAAAATGGTTGTCATGTGGTATAGTGGGGCGGTATCCTCCTTTGAATGATTTAAGTGACTCGACTTGGCACATGTTCATGCATGTAGTTGAAACAAATCAACATAGCCTTCACGATATTTATGTTCATGGTAGATTATATCCTACTCATGCTTGTACTCAATGTTTATTAATTTTAATGCATGTTCACGACTGTTGTCGCTTTCTAGTTGGTCGCTTCCCAGTCTTTTGCTAGCCTTCACTTGTACTAAGCGGGAATACTGCTTGTGCATCCAATCCCTTAAACCCCAAAGTTATTCCATATGAGTCCACTATACCTTCCTATATGCGGTATCTACCTGCCGTTCCAAGTAAATTTGTATGTGCCAAACTCGAAACCTTCAAATGAAATTCTGTTTTGTATGCTCGAATAGCTCATGTATCAACTAGGGCTATCTGTATCTTCCATGCTAGGCGGGTTATTCTCAAGAGGAGTGGACTCCGCTCCTCACTCACGAGAAAATGGCTGGTCACCGGGATGCCCAGACCCATGCTTTATGCAAATCAAATCAAAATAATTGCAAACAAAACTCCCCCTGGGACTGTTGTTAGTTGGAGGCACTCATTGTTTCGAGCAAGCCATGGATTGATGCTTGTTGGTGGAGGGGGAGTATAAACTTTACCATTCTGTTTGGGAACCTCCTATAATGTGTGTAGCATGGAAGATATCGCCATCTCTTGGTTGTTATGTTGACAATGAAAGTATGCCGCTCAAAATATTATTTATCTCTGCTTTAAAATCGAGCTCTAGCACCTCTGCAAATCCCTGCTTCCCTCTGCGAAGGGCCTATCTATTTACTTTTATGTTGAGTCATCACCCTCTTATTAAAAAGGACTAGATGGAGAGCACTGCTATCATTTGCATTCATTATTATTAATTTATATTGGGTATGACTATGATTGGATCTCTTTTACCATGAATTACAATGTCTAGTCGGTCCTTAATCTTTAAAGGTGCTCTGCATTTATGTTTTGCGGTATCAGAAAGGGCTAGCGAGATACCATCCTATTATATCATATCATGATTGTTTTGAGAAAGTGTTGTCATCCGAGGTTTATTATTATTGCTCGCTAGTTGATTATGCTATTGATATGAGTAAACATGAGACCTAAGAGTTATTGTGAATGTTGTTAGTCATAATCTTTGCTGAAAACTTGAATGCTGGCTTTACATATTTACAACAACAAGAGCAAACAGAGTTTGTAAAAGTTTTTCTTTATCACTTTCAATTTATCAACTGAATTGCTTGAGGACAAGCAAAGGTTTAAGCTTGGGGGAGTTGATACGTCTCCGTCGTATCGACTTTTCCAAACACTTTTTCCCTTGTTTTGGATTCTAACTTGCATGATTTGAATGGAACTAACCTGGACTGACGCTGTTTTCAGCAGACTTTCCATGGTGTTATTTATGTGCAGAAACAAAAGTTCTCGGAATGACCTGAAACTCCACGGAACATATTTTTGGGAAATATTAAAAATACTGGAAGAAGAATCCACGTCAGGGGGGCCTCCACCTGTCCACGAGGGTGGGGGCGCGCCTGCCCCCTGGGCGCGCCCCCTGCCTCGTGGGCCCCCTGACGCTCCACCGACCTCAACTCCAACTCCATATATTCACTTTCAGGGAGAAAAAAATCAGGGGGAAGGATTCATCGCGTTTTACGATACAGAGCCGCCGCCAAGCCCTAAAACCTCTCGGGAGGGCTGATCTGGAGTCCGTTCGGGGCTCCAGAGAGGGGAATCCGTCGCCGTTGTCATCATCGACCATCCTCCATCACCAATTTCATGATGCTCACCGCCGTGCGTGAGTAATTCCATCGTACTTGCTGGACGGTGATGGGTTAGATGAGATTTATCATGTAATCGAGTTAGTTTTGTTAGGGTTTGATCCCTAGTATCCACTATGTTCTGAGATTGACGTTGCTATGACTTTGCTATGCTTAATGCTTGTCACTAGGGCCCGAGTGCCATGATTTCAGATCTGAACCTATTATGTTTTCATGAATAAATGTGAGTTCTTGATCCTATCTTGCAAGTCTATAGTCACCTACTATGTGTTATGATCCGGCAACCCCGAAGTGACAATAATCGGGACCACTCCCGGTGATGACCATAGTTTGAGGAGTTCATGTATTCACTATGTGTTAATGCTTTGTAACGGTACTCTATTAAAAGGAGGCCTTAATATCCCTTAGTTTCCATTAGGACCCCGTTGCCACGGGAGGGTAGGACAAAAGATGTCATGCAAGTTCTCTTCCATAAGCACGTATGACTATATTCAGAATACATGCCTACATTACATTGATGAATTGGAGCTAGTTCTGTGTCACCCTATCTTATGACTGTTACATGATGAACCGCATCCGGCATAATTCTCCATCACCGATCCAATGCCTACGAGGTTTTCACATATTATTCTTCGCTTATTTACTTTTCCGTTGCTACTGTTACAATTACTACAAAACCCAAAAATATTACTTTTGCTATCGTTACCGTTACTTCCATATTAGTTTGGTACTAAATACTTTGCTGCAGATACTAATTTATCCAGGTGTGGTTGAATTGACAACTCAACTGCTAATACTTGAGGATATTCTTTGGCTCCCCTTGTGTCGAATCAATAAATTTGGGTTGAATACTCTACCCTCGAAAACTGTTGCGATCCCCTATACTTGCCCACACCGCGAACGACCATGTGAGCGGTATAGTCTGGAGGCCCTGAGCTGGCTGATGGATCTGCTTGGCGTGGAACTGGCAAGCTTCGCAGGACTTCACCAGCTCAGCTGCGTCGTTGAGCGCTGTGGGGCAGTAAAATCCACTGCGGAACACCTTGCCGACGAGAGTCCGTGACGAGGAGTGGTGTCCGCAGTCCCCGCCGTGTATGTCAATCAGCTGCTCCTTCCCCTGGTCCATGGAAATGCAATGCAGCGAATTATCATTTGGTCACTTCCTGTACAACTCACCGTCCTGGATGCAGTATGTCGTGGCTTGCCGGGCCACGCGCTCTGCGTCCTCTTCCTTCTCTGGTAGCGACCCTTGCATCAGATATTCCTTGAATTCCTTGGTCCAACATCTCTCTTGGGGCTCGAGCGCCAAGAGCAAGCGAGCTCCTGACGTTGGGCCACAAGCTGGGGCTCCCGTGGCAGGCGGTTGTGGGAGCTCCTCCCGAGGCCGTGCCGTGCTTGAAAGTGGTGGCGTCGCTGACGGCTTGAAGAGCCGCTCCTCGAAGACGCCAGGCTCTTGGGGCTGCCGCTTGGATGCCCTCCTGGCGATGTCGTCGGCTTCCTTGTTGGTGCCATGGGGCACATGCTGCACCTCCAGGCCTAGGAACTGCTTTTCCATCTTACGTACTTCTGCGAGGTACGCCTCCATGTGCTCGTCGTTTGGCTCATATACTTTTTTGGAGAAGTTGACTAGGAGCTGTGAGTCGCCCCTAACAGTGAGGCGTTTTACCCCTAGAGCTGCCGCGGCCTTCAATCCAGCTATGATGCCTTCGTATTCTATGATGTTGTTGGAGACCTTCTCGCCCTGCTGAAAACAGAGCTGCACAGCGTAGTAGAGCTTGTCCTGCATGGGCGAGATGAGTACTGCTCCAGCTCCCGCGCCCTGGTGCGTGAAGGCACCATCAAAATACATGACCCATCCGTCGGGCGCCTCACTTCCTGGTGAGGTGGACCGGTCCTCGCCCACTTCAAGTGCTGGGGCATCCGTCCATTCCGCCACAAAATCAGCGAGCGCGGCTCCCTTGATGACCCTGGTAGTGCTGAACTCCAACTGGAACGCCTGCAGCTCGATGTTCCACTCAGCGACCCTTCCAGCGGAGTTGGGCTCCTGAGCACCCTCTCCAATGGGCAGGCCGAGACGACCTTGATAGGGTGGCCCTGGAAGTAGTGCCGCAACTTGCGCGAGGCCACCAGGAGCACGAGGAGGAGCTTCTGAGGCATGGGATATCGTGCCCTCGCGTCCCTCAACACCGTGCTGACGAAATACACCGGGTGCTCGACGAGGACCGGCATGTTGGTGAGGCTCGCGTCTTGTGAAAGCTGGGGTGCCTCCTGAGGTGGTGGGACCCCTGGCGCCTGATCGCTTGCGGGAATCTCTACGGTGTCGTCCTGCCGAGCTTGGTCTTCTGTTGTTGCCGCTATGGCTCTTGCTGCGCCTTCCTGATCTTGCGTCATCTCGGCTGGTGGCGTAGCTTGGCATGGCGCGCTCTTGGCTTGGTGCTCCTCCCGAACCGCCACAAGCGCAGCGCAGGCGGAGTATGGGGTGGCGGCAAGATAAAGTACTAGTGGCTCGAGAGGCCGTGGCGCCACCATCACCGGAGGGCTGGTCAGGTATCTCTTGAGGTCTTGGAAGGCTCGGTCGGCCTCCGGAGTCCACTCGAACTGGCCCTTCTTCTTCATCAGCTTGACAGCTTGGAGATGAAGCGCCCCAATGCATTCACCCGACCAGCCAGCTTCTGCATTTCCTTGAGGGTCTGCGGTGGGCTCATGTCCTCAATGGCCTTGATCTTCTCCGGGTTCGCCTCGATCCCACTGTGTGACACGAGGAATCCCAGCAGCTTGCCGGAAGGGACACCGAACACACACTTTTCCGGGTTAACCTGCAAGTTCACCTGGCGCAGGCTCTTGAAGGTCTCCTCCAGGTCTTGGATCAAGGTTCTCGCCTCCCGAGACTTCACCACAATGTCGTCTACGTAGGCCTCCGTGTTTCTCCTGAGCTGCCGCCCTAAAGCGAAGTGCATCAGCCGCTGAAAGGTCGCACCCGCATTGCGTAGTCCGAAGGGCATACAGGTGTAGCACTACACCCCACACGGGGTCAGGAAGGCTGTCTTCTCTACATCTTCCACCGCCATCTTGATTTGGTGATACCCTGAGAACGCATCCAGGAAGCACAGTGGGTCGCACTCGGCGGTGGAGTCGACGATCTGGTCGATGCGCGGGAGAGGGAACGGATCTTGAGGGCACACCTTGTTGAGGTTGGTGAAGTCGACACACATTCGCTCCTTCTCGCCTTTCTTCGGCACCACGACGGGGTTCGCCAGCCATTCGGGGTACCTAACCTCACGAATGGCACCTGCCGCCTCCAACTTGCTGGTCTCTTGGACGATGAAGGCCTACTTCTCCGTGGACTGCCGCCTTGCCCGCTGCTTCACAGGGCGCACATTGGGGCATACCCTTAAGTGGTGCTGAATCACCTCTCTCGGAACCCCCACCAGCTGATTGGGTTCCCATGCGAATATATCCTTGTTCGCGTGCAAGAAATTCACTAATGCTTCCTCTTGGTTGGGGTTGAGGCCGGCGCCTATGGTGAAGGTGGCTCCTGAGGACCCGTCCTCGTCGACCGGCACCTGCTTGGTCTCTGCCTTCTCTTGGGTGAACAACTGCTTCTTCTTGGTTGGCGCGGCCTCCTTGGCCTCAGGGGCACTGGCGCCGACGGGCTACACCGCCGCAGTGGTCTTGAACGTGAGTTTGAGCGCTGTCACGGCCTCCTTGGTGTCCCCCTTGACGGTGAGGACAACTTTGCTTCCAGGCATCTTCATGAGGTTGTAAGCTGGATGAGTCGCCGCCATGAACTGGGCCAGAGCTGGGTACCCGAGGATGGCGTTGTATGGGAGGCCGATGCGGGCGATGTCGAAGTCTACCAGCTTGGTGCGGTAGTTGTCGCGCGTGCCAAAGGTGACGGGAAGGCAGATCTGTCCCAGGGAGCGGGCAGCGCCGCCACCAACTTCTGAGAAAGGCTTGCTGAGGCTGAGCCGCTCGAGCGGCACGTGAAGAAGGCCAAAGGCTTCCACGGAGAGCAAGTTGAGGCTAGCGCCGCCGTTGATGAGGGTCTTGGTGACGGCCACGTTGCAGATGGTGGGCGTGCAGAGCTTCGGAAGCATGCCTGAGTCGGCGGTGGTGACGGGGTGGTCTTCTGAGCTGAAGGTGAGGTCGGCCTCAGGCGCGGCCCAGCCGAGCGGAGCCCCCGAGCGCTTGGAAGCGGCACCAATCTGGCGGAGGAACGGCTTGATGTGGCGATCTGAAGGCGGCGCCTGAGAGCCACCTAGCAGGGCCGCGACCACGTGGTGCGCTGGCACCGCGTAGCACGCAGTGAAGAGGTCGTGCAGCTCCTCCCAAGACACCACCGTGGATCCGGGAAGGTTGAGCAGCCAGGCGCGCGGCTCGCCGGCGAGGGCCATGGGAAGCCAGTTGGCCATGACCTTGTCATCACCCCCGGCCTCGAGGACGGCCCCCCCGTATGCCAGCAAGAAAGCTGACGGGTCCGCTGCGCCGTCGTAGCGCGGAGGCATCTCCGGCCTGAACTTGGGTGGCCACCGCACCCGCCGCAGGGCGGGGCCAGGGCTCGGAGTCCCCTGGCCCCGTCGCCAATGCTGGCTGTCGGAGTCGGTGGCAGGGCGCCTGCCATGTGGGCGAAGCGCGGTTGCGACGGAGCGCGGATCGACGGAAGAGAAGCTACGGCGCACCCCTACCTTGCGCGCCAAATGTCGGATCATGGGTTCCGGCAAGACCCTCGGGGTTCGAACACTGAGGTGTGCGCGAAGATCTCCTTCCTACCGATCCACGCCCTAGCTCTCTAAGATCTCGCGGACGAACTCGACGAACTCACAACACAAAGACACAAGATTTATACTGGTTCGGGCCACCGTCGTGGTGTAATACCCTACTCCAGTGTGGTGGTGGTGGATTGCCTCTTGGGCTGATGATGAACAGTACAAGGGGAAGAACAACCTCCTGAGGTTGAGGTGTTCTTGTGCTCGGTGTGTGGCTAGGGGTCGGCTCTTGCTCCGTTGCCCCTACTGTGGTGGCTAGTTCTACTTATATAGGCCCTGGTCCTCTCCCCAAATATTGATCAGGAAGGGAGCCAACAACGGCCAATTTGAAAGGGGACAGCTACTACAACTTATCCTGACAAAAGCG
Source organism: Triticum aestivum (assembly GCF_018294505.1). Taxonomy (NCBI): domain Eukaryota; kingdom Viridiplantae; phylum Streptophyta; class Magnoliopsida; order Poales; family Poaceae; genus Triticum; species Triticum aestivum. The sequence goes on from NC_057802.1 coordinate 164,115,980, forward strand.
GTCTTCGCCTGCGAAAGGCCCTGGTGGTGACGCTGTCTTGGGCTCCATGGTGACCTCCGTCTTGCCGCCCCGCCGGTCTCGTTGCACTGATATGGAAACCTTTGCCTGATGCCTCAGTACTCTGCGCCTGCGCTTGCCTCCTTAGCAACAAAGAGGAAACAAGGACGATGCGCGCGCTGGCGCCTGCCTGGTTTCGATCGTCATGGCTCACGTCACGAGAGCCTTGCGAGGTTTGTCTTGCCTTGATCTCCCCCTCGCGAGCCTGCCTGGAGAGGCCGCTCCTGAGGAGGTCTTGCGTCGTCCGCCTCATGAGGCTTGGCCCCTCGCGAGGGTCTTGAATGCCTTGTCGATGAAGACGGGCCGTACAGGCCTGCTAGCTCAGCTACACCGTGGGCCACAGGCAGGCAAGTCTGGGGACCCCCGTTCCCGGAATGCCGACACTTGCTTTCTGTAGTTGGTTTGCCACCTTTTTAATGGAATTTGGAGTTCTCGCGTTTTCTATTGCCAAGACGGATTTCCCCTTCGTCTTCTCTCTTGCCCTTCGGTCTTGGCCCAAGAGGAGTGGCAGTTGCCTGGCGCTCCTCCTCGCGCGTCTCGCGCGCGGGGGCTGGGCAGGTGTGTGCGCGCGTCGGGCCCGCCCCACGCCGCAAACACACTTCGTCATAGCCCTGTTCCCCCAGAGCCTTGGCTTTTTCTATCCTCGCGAGACGCCCTCGAATGACCTCATGATTTACGCACCCTCTCATAGTCCGTGCCCCCCGAGTACTGCGACGTGGTGCACTAAGCCATGACTAGCCCATGCCTGAGGGCTCCCGCAAGGAAGAACAAGATACCCAACAAGTTTTCTAACAATTCTGCAGCTTTGTGATGTCCCCTAAGGGCAACGGCTCCTGAGTCGCCAGCAAGGGGGCCTCACCAGATGCTGAAGGGCGCGCCCTCACGAGGTGGGAAATTACCGCGAGTGCATCAAGCTAAGTTATCCTACTGCACCTACTCGGAACATGAACACCACAACATAACATCAGAACAATAAACATAGCATAGTGGCATAAGTATCATGGTTCATTACACGCCCCAGCAGGGCCCTTTACCTTTTTCAAAATGCAGGAGAAAGGAAAGGTTAAACAAAAGCAGCCCGCACGACCGCAGCAGCTCCCGAGGCCTGTCTCCGGAGGCCTTCTGGGCTCAGTCCGAGCCTTCCTCCCACTTCACCTGAGTGTGGGGACGAGATGATCCGCCACCTCCCTTGACACGAGCCTGGCGATGTGGCGGCTGGTCGTAGCCGCTGCTGCTTGTGCCCTCGCTGGAGGAGGAGCTGCCCCTGCTGAACGAGCCGCGGTCGTCGCCAAGGGCAAGCTCACCCTCAGCATCGTCACGGCTGTCGTCAAGGCCAAGCTCATCGTTGCCACCGTCGTCTTCGGGGCAGCACCCTGCGCGATGGCCATCTTCTCCAAACACCCTCCCGTAGAGGGTCGCGACGCCGTCGCACTTGAAGTGGAGGGTGCACCTCCCGCTCAGGCCGCGTGCGTGGGCAAACACCAGCCAGCCGCGGGTCAGGGTCACGTTGCCGACGGCGGTGACCTCGACCTCGGCCCATGAGGCCTTACTGCAGCAGCCATCAGCCTGCAGCCAGAGGCCGTCAAGCCCCGTGGCCGACAGCTCGCCGACAAAGAAGCGCGGAAGCTAGAGCCAGGTGCCGGCCGGCCTCTCCGACCACACGGCAAACTCCAGGAGCACCTCCGCTGAGTGGAAGCGCGGCCGAGGAGGCCGGGCAACCATGGCGCGCCTCCCCTCGTCGCAGGGGCTGCCTCGCCCTTGGCTTCTCCCGCCACGAGAAGAAGCACCGCCACGGCCGCCCAGGGCGACACCGGCCCCCGAGGGAGTACGCCCGCGCCCCCGAGACGCCACCACAAGGGTCGCGGCGTGCCTACGGGGGCGGCCACGCCCTCTCTTGGGCGGCGGCGAGCCGGGTCCCTCCTTGGGGGCCTTCCCCTTCTCGGCGGCAAAGAACTTCCTTGTCGGCGCCATGAGAACTACAGCAAGATGGCGAGGCAAGGAGGAAAAAGGAGGAGTCCGCGGCGAGAAGACGGAGATGAGCAAGGGGGCTCTGCCCCTCTCCTCATTTATAGCTAGAGGGAGGCCAACCGCCAGCCTCCACGATCGCATGCAGTGATGGTTTCCCTTTGCATGCAGCAGAGTCTCGTCAAGTCGGACGGTTGCCGAGGCAGCGTGGGGAAGCGGAGGCGCCCACGTCCCATCAATCGCCATGTGTCAACCAAGGCCGCAAGCGGTTAGGGCCCGCGGTGCTCCGTACTTGCCCTTTGGCTTCGCCTAGAAGCCAAGTTCGAGTGCGCCTTGGGCCCAGGGGCTACTGTCGGCGTTCTGGGAATGGGGGTACCCAGACTTGCATGCCTGCGGCCCAGGCGTGGCTCCGTCAACGACCCGGTACGGCCCAACTTCGGCAACAACAAATACAAGACCCTCGCGAGGTAGGTGACACCAAGACCTCCCTGGGGGCGGCCCCCCAGGCTGGCTGCCGACGAGCGGAGATATCTATGCAAGCTGCACCTCGCGAGGTTCATATGACGTGAGCCGTGACGACCAAGGCCAGGCAGGTGCCAGCAGGCGCAGTGTACCAGTTTCCCCTTTGGTGCTAACGAGGCAAGCGCAAACACGGAGTCCCGAGGAGTCAAGCCAAGGTTTCCATATCAGTGCAACAACACCAAGACCACCAGGACGGCAGGACGGAGGTCATCGCGGAGCCCACCGCAGCGTCACCACCAGAGGCTTTTGCAGGCGAAGACTACTTTTGTCAGGACAACTTGTACTAGTTGTCTCCTTCAAATTTGGCCGTTGTGGGATCCCTTCCCGCCTACATTTGGAAGAGGACCAGGGCCACTATAAATAGGACCTAGCCACCACCATAGACGGGGGACGGATCATTCAGATCATCCTCGCACTCACCAGCTCACTGAGCACAAGAACAGCTCACCTGCTGAGGCCGTTCAACCATTGTACTAGTTCATCCACAGGCCCTCGAGGCCAATCCACCATAAAGCAGGAGTAGGGTTTTACACCACAAGGTGGCCCGAACCTCGGTAAACTGTTGTGTCTCTAGTCCATTTGGTTCGTCGAGCTAGGACGTGGGATCGGTGCGTAGGCAGACTAGGGAGGACAAGTTCTTCGCACGCACCCCAGAGTTTGAACCTCTCAAGGGTCTGCGGAACCTTGAATCCGACAAAAGCCAACAAAGTCCTCCGCCTCGGTGCCAACGGGGCGAGGCCTCAGTGGAGCCGGTAATGTCCTCTGCCTCATTGTTGGCGGGGTGGGGCCTCGGTGGAGCCGGGCCTCGCCGAAGCCGGCGAAGTCCTTTGCCTCGGTGCCGGCGGGGCGGGGCATCAGCGGAGCCGGCATTCTTCTCCACCTCGTCTTCGGTCTCGCAAAATAGTGCCTCGCCCACTTCATCGCCCTCTTTGTAGGTGGCCACAACCTCCGCCACCCGCATGTGGTACTGCCAGCGCGCGAGGCAGCTCTCACGGGCGGAGCGGTACGACTCGAGCAGCGCCTCCTGCTCCGCCCGCTCCGCGGTGATTTTCTCCTCTGCCTGCAGGTGCTCTTGGAGGACATGGTGGTTGTAGGCGGCGTCGGCCTGCGCCTCCCGGAACTGCTCCTCACGCTTCTTCCTCACCATGTCCATGCATTGTGAATGGGCCTTCCTGATGGTCATGGTGCAATGCACCAGCGAGGATGGCGCGGAGGAGGGGGTTGGCACTAGATCGTCGACTACCACGTTCTCCATTAGGACGTCGTCGTCCTCCGGCTGCCTGCCGGCTAGCCAGTCAGCAGCAATGGTTGCCATCCCCTTTCAGTCCATCGTACGCCCGTCCCGAAGAGTGCTAGAGCGTGAGGAAGCCATGGTGGGAGTGGTGTGGACAGGAGAAAGGGAACGGAGGCGGATGACTGTGGCTATGGCCGGCGCAACAGTTTATATAGAAATGCTGGGCGGCAGAGGGACGGACGGATGGCATCGGAGTAGCCACCTCGGCAACCGTGTATCATTAATGTGGGCGGCAGAAGAACAGATGGACGACACTTGTGTTGTTTGAACACGGAGCAATCGCCTACACCGGGAAGCGGCGCGGGCAGCGCTAACCGTTTTGGGCGGAAATGTTGGCGTTCTGCGAACGGGGGTCCCCATACTTGCCTGCCTGCGGCCCACGGCATGGCTCCACTAACGGCCTGGTACAGCCCATCTTAACCAGTGAACACTCAAGACCCTCGCGAGGGGCCAAGCCTCGCGAGGCGGGCGAGACAAGATCTCCTCAGGGGCAGCCTCGCTAGGCTGGCTCGCGAGGAGCGGAGAGATCAAGGCGAGGGGCACCTCGTGAGGTTCCCATGACGTGAGCCATGACGACCAAGGGCAGGCGGGCGCCAGGCGGGTGCCAACGGGCACATAGTACTGGTTTCCTCTTCGGTGCTAAAGGAGCAGACGCAGGCCAGGAGTCCCGAGGCATCAGGCAAAGGTTTCCATATCGGTGCAACGAGACCAAGACCAGCAGGACGGCGGGATGGAGGTCATCGCGGAGCCCACGACGGCGTCACCACCAGAGCCTTTGGCACGCGAAGACCACCTTTTGTCAGGATAGCTTGTACTAGTTGTCCCCCTTCAAATTGGCCGTTGTGCGATCCCTTCCCGCCTGATATTTGGGAAGAGGACCCGGACCTTTATAAATAGGACTAGCCACCACCGTAGTAGGCAACTGATCTTGGATCAGATCCATTCCATCCACACAAGCACAAGCTCACCGAGCTCAAGAACACCTCTCCTTAGGAGGTAGTTCTTCCCATGTATTTGTTCATCCCCAGCCTATAAAGCAATCCACCACACCACACTAGAGTAGGGTATTACACCACATCGGTGGCCCGAACCAGTATAAACTCTTGTGTCCCTTGTTCTTCGGGTTGGGCGAGCTAGGCTTTAAGATCATGGTGAGAGCGTGAAGCTGGGGGAGAAAGATCTTCGTGCGCACCCCAGAGTTTGGACCTCAAGGGTTTTGCCGGAACCCATAATCCGACATTTGGCACGCCAGGTACGGGTGCGCCGAAGCTTCGCTCCTCTGCGGCACTACCTCTCCGCTTGACCCCCATGGCCAGCACCGCCCCTCCAGCTGGACTGACGGACGCCCGTAGCGACACCATGGGGCTCAGGGTTCTCAATCCCGCCTTGCGGCGGGTGCGGTGGCCGCACAAGTTTAGGCTGGAGATGCCAGCCCACTACGACGGCGCAGCGGACCCGTCGGCCTTCCTGCTGGCGTACGAGGACGCCGTTCTGAAGGCTGGAGGCGACAGCAAGGTCATGGCCAACTGGTTCCCCATGGCCCGCGCTGGCGCGCGCACGTGCCTGGCTGTTCAGCCTACCGGGATCTTCTGTGGCCTCTTGGGCGGAGCTATGTGGCCTTTTCGTTGCGTGCTTCGCGCCTGCGCCTGTTGCTGTCACGGCCATCCTCGGCGGCTCATAGGTGCTGCCCTCCGACCGCCATGCCAAGTAGTTCTTCTGCCAGATCGGCGCCGCCTCTGTGCAGCAAGGAGCTCCTCCAGGATGGGCGGCGCCCAAGGCCGACCTCACCTTCGACTCGGGGGATCACCCCGTCACTACCACAAGCTCGGGCGCGCTCCCAATGCTCTGCACGCCACCATTTGCAACGTAGTCGTCACCAAGACCCTCATCGACGGCGGAGCTGGACTTAATGTGCTCTCCGTGGAGGCTTTTCTTCATGTACCGCACGAACGGCTCAGTCCTACCAAGCCCTTCTCCGGAGTCGGCTGCGGCTCCAACAGCCCCCTAGGGTAGATCCGCCTTCCCTTGACTTTCGGCACCCGCGACAACTAACGCACCGAGCTTATCGACTTCGACATCGCCCGCATCAGCCTCCCGTACAACACCATCCTCGGGTACTCGGCCTTAGCCCAGTTCATGGCGGCCACCCATCCTGGTTATAACATCATGAAGATGCCAGGAAGCAAAGGCGTCCTCATCATGGCTGGAGACACCAAGGAAGCCCTGACGGCCCTCAAGCTCGCCTTCAGGACTGCAGCTGCAGCCAGCCCGGCTGATGAGGCCGCTCCCAGGGCTAAGGGGGCTACGCCAGTGAAGAAGAAGCAATTGTTCAATCATGATCGGGCCGAAATGAAGCAAGTGCCGGTCAAGGAAGGTGGACCCTCAGGAGCCACCTTCACCATAGGCGCCAACCTCGACCCGGACCAAGAGGAGGCATTGGTGAAGTTCTTGCGCGCGAACAAGGAGGTATTTGCCTGGGAACCCAAGCAGCTGGTAGGGGTCCCGAGGGGGGTGATCGAGCATCACTTAAGGGTGTGCCCCAATGTGTGCCCTGTGAAGCAGAAGGCGTGGCGACAGTCCATGGAAAAGCAGTCCTTCATCATCCTGGAAACCCGCAAGCTGGAGGCAGCAGGTGTCATTCGCGAGGTCCGGTACCCGGAGTAGCTGACGAACCCCGTCGTCGGGCCAAAGAAAGGCGGGAAGGAGCGCATGTGTGTCGACTTCACCAACCTCAACAAGGCCTGTCCCCAAGACCCGTTCCCACTTCCGTGCATCGACCAGATTGTCAACTCCACCGCCGAGTGCGACCTACTGTGTTTCCTGGACACGTTCTTAGGCCACCACCAGATCAAGATGGTGGTGGAGGATGTGGAGAAGATGGCCTTATTGACCCTGTGCGGGGTGTACTGCCACACCTGCATGCCGTTTGGACTGCGCAACGCTGGGGCGACCTTCCAACGGCTGATGCACATCACCTTGGGGTGGAAACTCGGGAGGAATGCAGAGGCCTACATTGACGATATCGTGGTAAAGTCTCGGGAGGCGAGAACTCTGATTCAGGGCCTGGAAGAGACCTTCGCAAGCCCGCGCCAGGTGGACCTGCGGCTTAACCCAGAGAAGTGCGTGTTCGGTGTTCCCTTCGGCAAGCTGCTGGGCTTCCGCGTGTCCCACAGGAGGATCGAGGCTAACCCGGAGAAGGTCAAGGTGATAGAGGACATGAGCCGACCACAAACTCTCAAGGAAATGCAGAAGCTTGTGGGTTGCGTGACCTCGCTAGGGCGCTTCATCTCCAAGCTGGGGGAGCGCGCCCTGCCATTCTTCAAGCTGATGAAGAAGAAGGGCCCGTTCGAGTGGACCCCAGAGGCCGACCTGGCGTTTCAAGACCTCAACAGATACCTGACCAGCCCTCCGGTGATGGTGGCGCCTCGTCCCCTCGACCCCTGGGTGCTTTACCTTGCCGCCACTCCCTACTCCGCCAGCGCGGCGCTAGTGGCGGTTCGGGAAGAGCACCAGGCCAAGAGTCCGCCGCGTCGCACCTCCAGCCGGGGCGATACGGCACCAAGAGGATGCCGCAAAGGCTGCGACAACACCAACGAATGATCAGGCCCAGCAAGACGGCATTCTCGGGCCTGCAGAGTCCCCAATGGATGACCAGGCTCCTGAGGTCCCATCACCTCAGGAGACTCCCCAACCTCCGGCAGACGCAGGCTCCATCGATGCTCCCGCCCTCGTCGAGCACCCAGTGTACTTCATCAACACGGTACTGTGGGATGCGAGGGCACGGTACCCCCATGCCACAGAAGCTTCTACTCGCGCTCCTAGAGGCCTCATGCAAGCTGCGCCATTACTTCCAAGGCCACCCAATCAAAGTCGTCTCAGCTTACCCACTTGAGAGGGTGCTCCGGAGCCCCAATGCTGTGGGAAGGGTCGCCGAGTGGAAAATCGAACTTCAGGCATTTCAGCTCGAGTTCAGCACAACCAGGGTCATCAAGGGGGCCTCCCTAGCCGACTTCGTGGCCGAATGGACCGCGTCCCAGAACCTGAAGTTGGCAAGAGCCTATCTCTCTCGCCAAGAAGTGAAGCACCAGAGGGTTGGGTCATGTACTTCGACGGCGCCTTCGCACGCCAAGGCGCGGGGGCTGGAGCCGTGCTCATCTCGCCCACCCAAGACAAGCTCTACTATGTCGTGCAGCTCTGCTTCCAGCAGGGCGAAAAGGTCTCCAACAACATTGCGGAGTACGAGGGGTTGATCATGATACGTCTCCAACGTCTCTATAATTTTTTATTGTTCCATGCTATTATATTATCTGTTTTGGATGTCTAATGGGCTTTAATATGCTCTTTTCTATTATTTTTGGGACTAACCTATTAACCGGAGGCCTGGTGCATGTTGCTGTTTTTTTGCGTATTTCAGTGTTTCGAAGAAAAGGAATATCAAACAGAATCCAAACGGAATGAAACCTTCGCGAGGATCTTTCTTGGAACAAACGTAATCCAGGAGACTTGGAGTGGAAGTCAGAGACGCAACAAGGTGGTAACGAGGCAAGATGGCACACCCATGTGGGGTAGGTGCGCCCCCACCCTCGTGGGCCCCTCGTAGCTCCACCGACCTACTTCTTTCGCCTATATATACTCTTATACCCTGAAAACATCCAGAGGAGCCACGAAACCACTTTTCCACCGCCACAAGCTTCTGTACCCGTGAGATCACATCTTGGGGCCTTTTCCGGTGATCTGCCGGAAGGGGATTCGATCACGGAGGGCTTCTACATCAACACCATAGCCTCTCCGATGATGTGTGAGTAGTTTACCACAGACCTTCGGGTCCATAGTTATTAGCTAGATGGCTTCTTCTCTCTCTTTGGTTCTCAATACAAAGTTCTCCTCGATGTTCTTGGAGATCTATTCGATGTAATACTTTTTGCGGTGTGTTTGCCGAGATCCGATGAATTGTGGGTTTATGATCAAGATTATCTATGAACAATATTTGATTCTTGTCTGAATTCTTATATGCATGATTTGATATCTTTGCAAGTCTCTTCGAATTATCGTTTTAGTTTGGACTACTAGATTGATCTGTTTTGCAATGGGAGAAGTGCTTAGCTTTGGGTTCAATCTTGCAGTGTCCTTTCCCAGTGACAGCAGGGGCAGTAAGGCACGTATTGTATTGTTGCCATCGAGGATAAAAAGATGGGGTTTATATCATATTGCTTGAGTTTATCCCTCTACATCATGTCATCTTGCCTAATGCGTTACTCTGTTCTTATGAACTTAATACTCTAGATGTATGCTGGATAGCGGTCGATGTGTGGAGTAATAGTAGTAGATGCAGAATCGTTTCGGTCTACTTGACATGGACGTGATGCCTATGTTCATGATCATGCCTAGATATTCTCATAACTATGCGCTTTTCTATCAATTGCTCGGCAGTAATTTGTTCACCCACCGTAATATATGCTATCTTGAGAGAAGCCACTAGTGAAACCTATGGCCCTCGGGTCTATTTTACGTCATATTAGTTTATCATCAATTTGCCAATTTCCTTCGCCGTTTATTTTGCAATCTCTACTTTCCAATCTATACAACAAAAATACCAAAAATATTTATCTTATTATCTTTATCAGATCTCACTTTTGCAAGTGGCTGTGAAGGTATTGACAACCCCTTTATCGCGTTGGTTGCAAGGTTCTTGATTGTTTGTGCAGGTACTAGGCGACTTGTGTGTAGTCTCCTACTGGATTGATGCCTTGGTTCTCAAAAACTAAGGGAAATACTTACGCTACTTTGCTGCATCACCCTTTCCTCTTCAAGGGAAAACCAACGCATTCTCAAGAGGTAGCAAGAAGGATTTCTGGCGCCGTTGCCGGGGAGATCTACGCTCAAGTCAAGACATACCAAGTACCCATCACAAAATCTTATCCCTTGCATTACATTATTTGCCATTTGCCTCTCGTTTTCCTCTCCCCACTTCACCTTTGCCTTTTCTTCGCCTTCTTCCCGTATGTCTTTTTGTTTGTGTTTCCATGTGCCTTCTATTTGCTTGCATCTTTGCTTGCTAAAAATCTGGTGATATGGATCCACTTAAAGTGTTCTACTTGGATTATCTTCGATCTATATGTGCTCGTGCTGAAACCCCAACTAGTTTAGTTGAGGGAAAATCTTTAGATGAGCATGCTCATTTTGTGCGTCATCGTTTGTCTGAAAAAGGGAAGCTCTTATGGTATCAAATAAATAGTTTGATATGCTATCATTGGAATCTTTGTGAAATTTATGATTTTACTTGTTGCTCTAAGAACCCTAAAAAACACCTTCCCTACCTTTGTGAGTTTAATGATAATGAAATCTTATCTTCTTATGCAAAGGGTGTTTATAGTTACTATGCTATCGAACAAATTGAAGAATTTTTTGTTTTTAAGGGAGCTTATGAAGTTGCTTCTTTGATTGAAAAGTAAAATATTACTCTCTACAAATCTGAATTTTTTTGACATACTTAAATGTTGCTATGAAAACTATGCCCATAATGTCTATGTCAAAGAATTTATGACCGTTGCTTTAGAAGAAAATAATGATATGCATGAATCTATAGATAATTATGATTCCGATGATTTGATTGAAATATCCCTTGATGAACATGATGCTTGCTATTCTTGTGGCCATGATGCCAATATTTATGAAGATTAATTTGCTATAGTTCCTTATGTTAAACATGAGATCGTTGCTATTGCACCCATACTTGCTAGTTCCTTCGATGAATAGCATGATTTGCAATAATCTTATTATAAATTCTCTTGATGTCAATTGTGCTAATAGTATGCAAAACCCTAAGCTTGGGGATGCTAGTTTTTCTATGTCTACTACTTGTTGCAATGATCATGATTGGGGTGATTCTTCTTATGATCTTGAAAATTTATTTAAGCCCCATGATGAATATGAGATTGATAATAGTGTTTGAAATAATATTGAAAGTGGGTTTGGAAGAGTGTCAACTTTAGATCCCACATATTTGGAGAATGTTCACTCTTATGGTATTCTTGATAAAAGTGGGTTTGGAGAGGTCATGACTTTAGTTAATGATAATCCCACTATTATGGAAGAGTGTCAACTTCGCATGCATGTGGATCGTGTTGAGAATATGTTACGTGATAGCTATTTTGTTGAATTTTCCTATGATCCTACATGTAATTATTATGAGAGAGGAAAATATGGTTGTACAAATTTTTATCTTACTAAATTACCTCTCGTCATGTTGAGATTGCTATCGTCTCTTTCTTCTTCCTTGCATATGCTAATTTTTGCTTGCTATGATAATTTGTTTGCTTATAAAATGCCTATGCGTAGGAATTATGTTAGACTTAGATGTGTTTATCATGTGTTCTATGATGCTCTCTTTGTGCTTTAATACTTGTCTTTGATGTGAGCATCATTAAAATTATCAATGCCTAGCTAGGGGCGTTAAACGATAGTGCTTGTTGGGAGGCAACCCAATTTTATTTTGGTCCTTGATTTTTGTTCCTGTTTAGTAATAAATAATTCATCTAGCCTATGTTTAGATGTGTTTTTATGTTTTAATTAGTGTTTGTGCCAAGTAGAACCTTTGGGAAGACTTGGGTGAAGTCTTTGCAATCTCGTTGTAAAAAACAGAAACTTTAGCGCTCACGAGATTAGCTGCCATTTTTACGGGAAAGTGATTTTAGGTTGATTATTTTTTCAGATGATTAATAGACAAATTCCTCACATCCAACAATTTATTTCAGAATTTTTGGAGTTCCAGAAGTATTCGTTTGATACAGATTACTACACATTGTTCTGTTTTTGACAGATTCTGTTTTTCGTGTGTTGTTTGCTTATTTTGATGAATCTATGGCTAGTATCAGGGGGTATGAACCATAGAGAAGTTGGAATACAGTAGGTTTAACACCAGTATAATTAAAGAATGAGTTCATTACAGTACCTTATAGTGGTGGTTTGTTTTCTTACACTAAAGGAGCTCATGAGATTTTCTGTTTAAGTTTTGTGTTGCGAAGTTTTCATGTTTTTGGGTAAAGATTTGATGGATTTTGGAATAAGGAGTGGCAAGAGCCTAAGCTTGGGGATTCCCAAGGCATCCCAAGGTAAAATTCAAGGACAACCAAAAGCGTAATCTTGGGGATGCACCGGAAGGCATCCCCTCTTTCGTCTTCGTCTATCGGTAACTTTACTTGAGGCTATATTTTTATTCACCACATGATATGTGTTTTGTTTGGAGCGTCTTGTATGATTTGAGTCTTTGCTTTTTAGTTCACCATAATCATCCTTGCTGTACACACCTTTTGGATAGACACACATGAATCGGAATTTATTAGAATACTCTATGTGCTTCACTTATATCTTTTGAGCTAAATAATTTTGCTCTAGTGCTTCACTCATATCTTTTTAGAGCACGGTGGTGGTTTTATTTTATACAAATTATTGATCTCTCATGCTTCACTTATATTATTTTGAGAGTCTTTTAGAACAGCATGGTAATTTTCTTTGGCTATTAAATTAGTCCTAATATGATAGGCATCCAAGATGGGTATAATAAAAACTTCCATATAGAGTGCATTGAACACTATGAGAAGTTTGATACTTGATGATTGTTTTGAGATATGAAGATGGTGATATTAGAGTCGTGCTAGTTGAGTAATTGTGAAATTGAGAAATACTTCTGTTGAGGTTTGCAAGTCCTGTAGCATGCACGTATGGTAACCGTTGTGTGACAAATTTCAAGCATGAGGTGTTCTTTGATTGCTTTCCTTATGAGTGGCGGTCGGGGACGAGCGATGGTCTTTTCCTACCAATCTATCCCCCTAGGAGCATGCGGATAGTGCTTGGTTTCGATGACTTGTAGATTTTTGCAATAAGTATGTGAGTTCTTTATGACTAATGTTGAGTCCATGGATTATACGCACTCTCACCCTTCCATCATTGCTAGCCTCTTCGGTACCGTGCATTGCCCTTTCTCACCTCAAGAGTTGGTGCAAACTTCGCCGGTGCATCCAAACCCCGTGATATGATACGCTCTATCACACATAAGCCTCCTTATATCTTCCTCAAAACAGCCACCAAACTTACCTATTATGGCATTTCCATTACCATTCCGAGATATATTGCCATGCAACCTTCCACTGTCCTGTTTATTATGACACGCTTCATCATTGTCATATTGCCTTGCATGATCATCTAGTTGACATCATATTTGTGGCAAGGTCACCATTCATTATTCATACATGTCACTCTTGATTCATTGCATATCCCGGTACACCGCCGGAGGCACTCATATAGAGTCATATTTTGTTCTAGTATCGAGTTGTAATCCTTGAGTTGTAAATAAATATGAGTGTGATGATCATGATTATTAGAGCATTGTCCCGTGTGAGGAAAAAAAGAGAAAGGCCAAAAAAAGAAAGAGAAAGGCCAAATAAAAAAGAGAAAGGCCAAATAAAAAAAGAAGGCCCAAAAAATGAGAGAAAAAGAGAGAAGGGGCAATGTTACTATCCTTTTTCCACACTTGTGCTTCAAAGTAGCACCATGATCTTCATGATAGAGAGTCTCTTATTTTGTCACTTTCATATACTAGTGGGAATTTTTCATTATAGAACTTGGCTTGTATATTCCAACAATGGGCTTCCTCAAATGCCCTAGGTCTTCGTGAGCAAGCAAGTTGTATGCACACCCACTTAGTTTCTTCATGGAATTTTTCATTATAGAACTTGGCTTGTTGAGATTTCATACATTTATAGCTCTAGTGCATCCGTTGCATGGCAATCCCTACTCCTCGCATTGACATCAATTGATGGGCATCTCCATAGCCCGTTGATTAGCCGTGTCGATGTGAGACTTTCTCCTTTTTTGTCTTCTCCACACAACCTCCATCATCATATTCTATTCCACCCATAGTGCTATGTCCATGGCTCGCGCTCATGTATTGCGTGAAAGTTGAAAAAGTTTTAGAATACTAAAGTATGAAACAATTGCTTGGCTTGTCATTGGGGTTGTGCATGATGAGAGCATTTTGTGTGACGAAAATGAAGAATGGCCAAACTATATGATTTTGTAGGCATGAGCTTTCTTTGGCTATGTTATTTTGTGAAGACATAATTTCTTGGTTAGTATGCTTGAAGTATTATTATTTTTATGTCAATATTAAACTTTTGTCTTGAATCTTTCGGATCTGAACATTCATGCCACAATAAAGAAAATTACATTGAAAATATGTTAGGTAGCATTCCACATCAAAAATTCTGTTTTTATCATTTACCTACTCGAGGACGAGCAGGAATTAAGCTTGGGGATGCTGATACGTCTCCAACGTATCTATAATTTTTGATCTTTCCATGCTATTATATTATCCGTTTTGGATGTTTAATGGGCTTTAATATGCTCTTTTATATTATTTTTGGGACTAACCTATTAACCGGAGGCCCAGTGCCAGTTGTTGTTTTTTTGCCTATTTCAGTGTTTCGCAGAAAAGGAATATCAAACGGAATCTAAATGGAACGAAACCTTCGCGAGGATCTTTATTGGAACAAACGCAATCCAGGAGACTTGGAGTGGAAGTCAAAGACGCAACAAGGTGGCCACGAGGCAGGAGGGCACGCCCAGGGAGGTAGGCCCGCCCCCACCCTCGTGGGCCCCTCGTAGCTCCACCGACCTACTTCTTTTGCCTATATATACTCTTATACCCTGAAAACATCCAGGGGAGCCACGAAAACACTTCTCCACCGCCGCAACCTTCTGTACCCCTGAGATCCCATCTTGGGGCCTTTTCTGGCGATCTGCCGGAGGGGGATTCGATCACGGAGGGCTTCTACATCAACACCATAGCCTCTCCGATGATGTGTGAGTAGTTTACCAGAGACCTTTGGGTCCATAGTTATTACCTAGATGGCTTCTTCTCTCTCTTTGGTTCTCAATACAAAGTTCTCCTCGATGTTCTTGGAGATCTATTCGATGTAATACTTTTTGCGGAGTGTTTGCCGAGATCCGATGAATTGTGGGTTTATGATCAAGATTATCTATGAACAATATTTGATTCTTGTCTGAATTCTTATATGCATGATTTGATATCTTTGCGAGACTCTACGAATTATCGGTTTAGTATGGCCTACTAGATTGATCTTTCTTGCAATGGGAGAAGTGCTTAGCTTTGGGTTCAATCTTGCGGTGTCCTTTCCCAGTGACAGCAGGGGCAGCAAGGCACGTATTGTATTGTCGCCATCGAGGACAAAAAGATGGGGTTTATATCATATTGCTTGAGTTTATCCCTCTACATCATGTCGTCTAGCCTAATGCGTTACTCTGTTCTTATGAACTTAATACTCTAGATGCATGCTGGATAGCGGTCGATGTGTGGAGTAATAGTAGTAGATGCAGAATCGTTTCGGTCTACTTGACACAGACGTGATGCCTATGTTCATGATGGTGCCTAGATATTCTCATAACTATGCGCTTTTCTATCAATTGCTCGGCAGTAATTTGTTCACCCACCGTAATATATGCTATCTTGAGAGAATCCACTAGTGAAACCTATGGCCCCAGGGTCTATTTTACATCATATTAGTTTATCGTCAACTTGCCAATTTCTGTCGCCGTTTATTTTGCAATCTCTACTTTCCAATCTATACAACAAAAATACCAAACATATTTATCTTATTATCTTTATCAGATCTCACTTTTGCAAGTGGCCGTGAAGGGATTGACAACCCCTTTATCGCGTTGGTTGCAAGGTTCTTGATTGTTTGTGCAGGTACTAGTCGACTTGCGTGTAGTCTCCTACTGGATTGATACCTGGGTTCTCAAAAACTGAGGGAAATACTTACGCTACTTTGCTGCATCACCCTTTCCTCTTCAAGGGAAAACCAACGCATGCTCAAGAGGTTGCAGATCGCCGGCCTCAAGGCTGCGGTGGCCTTGGGAGTAAAACGTCTCACCATTAAGGGCGATTCGCAGCTCCTCGTCAACTTCTCCAACAAGGTGTACGAGCCGAAGGATGAGCACAAGGAGGCGTACCTCGCGGAGGTGCGCAAGCTGGAGAAGCAGTTCTTGGGCCTGGAGCTACAACACGTGCCTCGCGGCACAACAAAGGAAGCCGACGACATCGCCAGAAGGGCATCCAAGCGCCTGCCCCAGGAGCCCGGCGTATTTGAAGAGCGGCTTTTCAAGCCATCAGCAGCACCCCCATCTGCGGGATGGGCATCACCTCGGGAGGAGCTCCCCCAACCACCAGCCTCGGGAGCCCCCGCCTGTGGCCCGACCACAGGAGCACGCCTGCTCCTAGAGCTCGAGCCTCGGGAGGGGTGCTGGACCAAGGATTTCAAGGCGTACCTGACACGAGGGACGCTTCCGGAGAAAGAGGAGGACGCGGAGTGTGTGGCCCGGCAGGCTACGGCATACTGCATCCAGGATGGTGAGCTATACAGGAAGCAACCAAATGACGTTTCCTTGTGATGCATCTCCAGGGAGCAGGGGAACGAGTTGCTAGCTGACATACACGGCGGAGACTGCGGGCACCACTCGTCGTCACGTACCCTGGTCAGCAAGGCGTTCCGCAGCGGGTTCTACTGGCCCACGACACTCAACGACGTGACCGAGCTGGTGAGGTCCTGCGAGGCCTGCCAATTCCATGCCAAGCAGATCCACCAGCCAGCCCAGGGCCTCCAGACTATCCCACTCTCGTGGCCATTTGCGGTCTGGGGGCTAGACATCCTGGGTCCGTTCCCGCGAGCTCCTGGGGGCTACCGCTACCTCTACGTCACCAATGACAAGTTCACCAAATGGGCAGAGGTGGAAGCCGTCCGCACTATCCCGGACGGGTCGGCGGTTAAGTTCATCAAGGGCCTTGTGAGCCGGTTCGGGGTCCCCAACCGCATCATCACCGACAACGGCTCGCAGTTCACTAGCAATCTCTTCAAGACATATTGTGCTAACCTTGGAACACAGATCTGCTATGCTTCGGTGGCACACCCCAGGAGCAATGGCCAAGCCGAACGTGCCAACGCGGAGGTCCTGAGGGGCCTCAAGACCAGGACCTTCAAGAAGAAGCTTGAGGCCTGCGGTAGGGGCTGGCACGACGAGCTCCAGTCCGTGTTGTGGTCCATCCGGACCACCACCACCAAGCCAACAGGCGAAACCCCGTTCTTCCTCATCTACGGAGCAGAAGTGGTTCTCCCTCACGAGGTCAGGCATCGCTCCACGGGGGTCCTGGCGTTTCATGAGACGCAGCAGGACGCCATGCGGGGGATGGACCTTGTGCTTGGGGAGGAATGCCGCCATGAAGCCTCGCTCCTAGCGGCAAGATACCAGCAGGCGCTGCGACGGTACCACTGTCGCAGCGTCCGCTCCAGGGCGCTCGAGGTGGGTGATCTCGTCTTGAGGCAGGTGCTCTCCAGGGAAGGGCTGCACAAGCTCTCGCCCATGTGGGAGGGCCCGTTTAGGATCGCCCGCGTCTCCAGGCCTGGCACGCGCACCTGGAGACGCAGGACGGGATCCCCATCCAGAACGCCTGGAACATCCAGCACCTCCGGAAGTTCTACCCATGAAGCAAGGCCCAGTGCCTGTGAAGGTCTCCGCTCGTGACACTCTCACGTAATAATGAGTGGGGCTGTACACGCTGCGGAGTCTCCAGAGTGCCGCCCTCGGGCCTCGGGGGCTCCCTCCTACGTCCTAGTTGCAGCACTTAGCTCCGCGCTGGTGAGAAGACTAGACTAGGTGCCGGACGCGGCTATTCATTTGGTTTCCGTAGTTGGCTTGCCTCTCTTTAATGGAAAATTTGAATTCTAGCGTTTCTCGCTGGCTTGGTTCGATTCCCTTTTCTCTCTGCTTCTTCCCTCGGTTCTCTATTCTGCCCGACACTCTCCCTCGCACGCCTCGTGAGGGGGCTGGACAGGTGCGCGCGTAAGTGCTCCCCTTGGTCTTCACGAGGCACCCTCGTTTGAGCTCACGACCGGTGCACCAGCTTTTTAAGTCCGTGCCCCATGGGTACCGCGACGTGGTGTGCTAGGCCATGACCGGCCACGCCAGGGGCCCTGAGCAAGCTAGAATAAGGATTTCTTAACAAATTTTTGCAGTATCTCAACACCTCCCAAGTCCGCAGTAGGGAGGTCTCCTCAGGTACCGGGAGATGCATGCCTCACGAGGAGGAAACTGCTTCAGACGCATCGAGCTAAGTTATCCTTACGTGCCTATGTAAAGCACTGATGCCACAGCACAACTCAGAAGTGATAAACATAGCAAAAGGCAGGAAAAGCGTTGCGGTTCATCATACGCCCCCATGAGGCCCCATACTTGTTTCTTGCGATGCAGGAAGAGAAAAAAAGTGGGAAACAGGCAAAAGCGGCCCCTACACCCGCGGCTACTCCAGAGAATCAACTCCCAGGGCTCCCCCGAACTCAGCCAGAGCCCTCCTCACGCTTCACTGGGGTGCGACGACGGGATGACCCGCCACCATATTTGAAGCGAGTGCGGCGACAGGGCAGTTGGTCGTAGCCGCTGCTGTTGGAGCTTTCGCCAGAGAAGGAGCCGCCGGTGCTGGACGAGTCGCGGCCATTGCCGAGGGCGAGCTCGCCCCCGTCGTCGTCACGGCCGTCACCAAGGCCAAGCATGTCATCACCGTCGCTGTCTTCAGGGCAGCACCCAGCACGGCGACCATCTTCCCTGAACACCCTCACGAAGAGGGTCACGGCACCATCATACTTGAAGTGGAGGGTGCACCGCCTGCCCAGGCCGCACGCGCGGGCAAACGTCTGCCAGCCGCGGGCCAGGGCTACGTTGCCCGCGACGGAGATCTCCACTGCGACCCACGAGGCCTTGCTGCAGCAGCCGTCCGCGTGCAGCTAGAGGCTACCGGGACCCGAGGTCGCCAGCTCTCCGGCAAAGGAGCACGGAAGCTGGAGCCAGGTGCCGGTCGGGTTCTCCGACCACACAATGAACTGCGGCAGCACCTCCGCCAAGTGGAAGCTTGGCCGGGGAGGCCTAGCGACCACAACATGCCTCCCCTCGTCGACGGGACCACCACGCCCCAAGCAACTTCCACCGGGAGGAGAAACGCTGCCTCAGACGCCCGGAGCAGCACCGGACCACGAAGAGACTCGTCCTCGCCCGCGAGGAACCATAGCAGGGGCCGCGGCGTGCTTACGAGGGCGACCGCGCCCCCTCTTGGGCGGAGGAGAGTCGGGCCCCTCTTGGCGAGCCTTCCCTTTCTCCATGGACGAGAACCTCTTCATTGGCGCCATGGGTGCCGCTATTAGCAGTGAAACAAGGAGCAAGGAAGAAGAAGCAAGTGGAACGGAGGAAGAGATGGGCGACGGGGGCTCCGCCCCCTCCCCATTTATGGCAAGAGGAGGCCAACCGACGACCCCCATGATCGCAGGTAATGATGGCTTTTCTCGATGCACCAGGGACTCGTCAAGTCAGGCAGTTGCCGAGGCAGCGTGGGGAAGCGGAGACGCCCACGTCCCGTTAGTCGCCACGCGTCAATCAAGGCCGCAAGCGGTTAGTGCCCGTGGCGCTCCGCACTTGCCTCTTGGCTTCGCCTTGAAGCCAAGTCCGAGCGCGCCTTGGGCCCGGGGGCTACTGTCGGCGTTCTGGGAACGGGGGTCCCCAGACTTGCCTGCATGCGGCCCATGGCGTGGCTCCACTAACGGCCTGGTATGGCCCATATTCACCAGCAAACACTCAAGACCCTCGCGAGGGGCCAAGCCTCGCAAGGCGGGCGACACAAGACCTCCTCAGGGGCAGCCTCGCAAGGCTGGCTCGCGAGGAGCGGAGAGATCAAGGCGAGACGCACCTAGTGAGGTTCCCGTGACGTGAGCCATGACGACCAAGGCCAGGCGAGCGCTAGCCGGGCACCAACGGGCGCAGAGTACTGGTTTCCTCTTCTGTGCTAAAGGAGCAGGCACAGGCGAGGAGTCTCGAGGCGTCAGGCAAAGGTTTCCATATGGGTGCAACAAGACCAAGACCGGCAGGACAGCAGGATGGAGGTCGTCGCGGAGCCCACGGCAGCGTCACCACTAGAGCCTTTGGCAGGCGAAGACCACCTTTTGTCAGGATAGCTTGTACTAGTTGTCCCCCTTCAAATTGTCCGTTGTGGGATCCCTTCCCGCCTGATATTTGGGAAGAGGACACGGGCCTCTATAAATAGGACTAGCCACCACCGTAGTAGGCAACTGATCTTGGATCAGATCCATTCCATCCACACACGCACAAACTCACCGAGCTCAAGAACACCTCTCCTCAGGAGGTAGTTCTTCCCTTGTATTTGTTCATCCCCAGCCTATAAGGCAATCCACCACACCACACTAGAGTAGGGTATTACACCACATCGGTGGCCCGAACCAGTATAAACTCTTGTGTCCCTTGTTCTTCGGGTTGGGCGAGCTAGGCTTTGAGATCTTCGTGAGAGCGTGAAGCTGGGGGAGAAAGATCTTCGTGCGCACCCCAGAGTTTGGACCTCAAGGGTTTTGCCGGAACCCGTAATTCGACAGGAAAGCGCGCGCGGGCGAGGGAGGGAGTCTGATTGGGCCAGGGCGGTCAGACTCGTGCTTGGCAACGGTCCGGTCCAGTAGCCAGACATGTTGGCTCGCCAGCGAGCTCGCCGAGCTCAGCAATGACAATCAGACGATGGACGTGGCTTCCGACCAGGAGCTGGCGCCATCGCCCAAGCCGGTTCATGCCGTGTTCACCATAGAGTAGGTGCGGCCGCACTTTGACGCCCTAATGGCGGAAGAGCTACCAGCACATGAGGACTTGTGCTGCAACTTTCATCTCCTCAACGAGCATCGAATCGTGGAAGGACGAATCACCGGCGAATAAGCGAACGGCAATATTACCGTTGCGAACATGTGGCCCTATGATCCCGGCTTCCTGAATGAGCAGCGGGTGCTTAGCAGACCATCCGTAGGGCCCGCGAGGCCCTCTCCGTCTTCCTTCAAGTTGTTGCGCTCGCCATGGCGCCGCTGTCTTGCATTGTCAACATGGTCAACGAACCTGAAGAATCAGGAGATGACTTTAATTGGAGAGGAGGACAGTGGATCCCACCAGGGCCATAGCCGCACGTACGCAAGTGCCTCCTTATTACTATATACAACTATTTTTTTGCTTCCCCCTGGTTTCCTGACATCACGGTCCCGCACTATTGTCAACCTATATAGTCAATAAACGAGAGAATTGCACAAGGAGCGGCTGACAGCTGGGACCCAGCAGCTCGAGCAGTATTTGTGTTTTTGAGGTGTGAACGGAGTTTTTCTTCAGTGATATTTTTGTTGTTGTTCAAAGGAGCAGGGTACCAACTAGGCGGGTGTGGCCCGTCTGGCCCAGGCAATTATTTTATGTCGACCAAATATCCAGCCCAGATATTAATTCTTTAATGTGAAAATGGCTAGCCCAACTATTCTTTTTTTGCGGAATACCCAACTCAGGTCAACTTGTTATTCTCCGGGCCGCATTAGACTTGCCAAGAAAATGGGCTTTAAGAAATAATAAATGGGTTGTAAGCAACGAATGTCGTGCTGAGAGGATGGCGGGGAGTCTTCAGCCCCCTGCCCTAGTTACCCCTCCCGGCGACCCCAATGGACGGCCTCCTCCATTGGGACTTCTCCCCCGGCCTTAAGGTCGAGGGACAGGTGCGTGCTCACTTTGGATCTACGGTTCACTTCGTCCCCAACCCCAACTACACTTCCTTGATGTTTCTTTCTCCTCGGCCTCTTTTCCTCTCTCGGTGGAATCTGTGGGATTGGCTCTTCAATCTTGCATTGGTGGAATCAGTGATGGTTTCAATGTGCTTCGTTTGGGTGATCGGCATTTTTGGTTCTCGGTGGCATCTAATCGTGTGGGACATTTTATTTATGGCCTCCGAGATCGCATTTGGCCGGATTTCATATGTCATTTCCATCTCCATCAAGGCTCTCGGTCTCATCGTCAACCATTTGGCTGGAATGCAGATACTGAGATCAATGATTTAGCCTCTTCACCTGGCCCGGCTATCAAATCTAAATGGTTAGCGTCTAAATCTGATGCGATCATTGATCCAGTTTCTCTCTCCGTTTTTGAGAAATTAGGGCTGACCACCACGCTGACGGAGGGACATTCCGGCGACGGTGGCTCACCGGAGATCTCTTTTGGCTGGTTGCCTTTTCCGGTTCCTCGGGATAATCATGATCTTTTTCGTATTGGGGCCGTTAACCTGCCAATCCCGTCCGATTCATCAGATCAGTTACCATCTTTTCAGGGCCATCGGTTTAAGCAAGGTTTATGGGATTCCATTCCAAATGATAAACTTTATCATATTTTAGATGGCTGACAGGTTGGTTATGACGATGACAGTGTTATGTTAATGGTTGATATTTTCTCAGTGCCAACAAAGGAATATATATATAATCGGCTTCAGCATTGTTCGCAATGTGATCATTTTGGTCATCTGGAATCATTATGCACGGGTATTTTTTGCCAGCGCTGTGGGGATACCACCGGAAATTGTTCTTGTGTTGCACCAGGGGTTGATATCGTTACATATGACTCTGCACATCAGGTGCCATGCACACAGGGCCGGCCTCCCATGTTAACTTGCCTCGTATGTATGGCCTCGGGCCACCGATCTGAGAAATACCCTGGGCTTAACAGATGCCAGTTTTGTCAGCATATTGGCCACAGGGCCCGTAAGCCCACCATGTGTCATAAGCTACCCAAGTTTTGCTGGACGCCGACCAGACCCCACGCTTCCAAATCTAATGAAATCCTACCCAACAGTGAACCAAGATCTTCTATGGTAGGTAATCCTATGGTGGTCCGTGCAGCCCGCAGAAAACGGGATTCGAAAGCTCATCTTGTTTGGATTTGGAAGCAAAAGATCCCGCACCCTTCGGACGTGGATCCTTCTCATTGCTCGACGATACACCTCCCTTGTGCAGGTGTAGTCAAGTCCACCTGCCAAAAAACCCAATCGGGCGTGGAGACGTCCTCCTCGAGTTTTCCAACCCTGCCACCCCTCCATCCGCAAAAAACCACAGTTTGCTCCTCCTCGCCGGCCGCTCCGCTTCCAATCTGCAGTTCTTCCCCAGCGGTGGCCATGGCAAACTTTGCGGTGCGCCCCTTTGCCTTTGCTCCAGATGGATCGACTTTTGACTGAGGTCCTGCACATCATGTCCAGCGCCATGTCATGGTGGTGGATGAACCTCCGCGCAACCATGATAGGTATGCCATCGTCACCATTGATCCCCCAGTTCCTGATCATCAAAAGGAGTTTTGGCTTGAATATGAGCTACTTGATGATTTTGTTTATCCGCTGGGCATTGGGTGCGTAGTTTTCTCTGATATGGAAAGCAGAGATGATGCGATTAGAGAAGGTCCTCATGCTCTGACAGATGATTCTTTCTTTACCTTGGTTCTGCATGATGAAGGCCCCAACATGCGTATGCCTGCGTTTGAGTATGAGGTTTGGGTTATGTTACTTGCCTTTCCTATGGACTATCAGACTGAGCACTATGTGCACAAGGCTGTATCTAACTTTGGTAAACTTCTGGTTTGGCCTCGTCCTGGGCAAAACAAGGCCAGGGTTCTTATTGAGTGTCATATTAAGGATGTGGCAGAGGTCCCTCACAGTCTACTTGTCACCAGAGTAGGTTTACTGCCAGGTTTGGGTCATTCTTGGTCTGTACTGGTGTATGTTCTAAATGGTCGCAACACCATTCCAGGTCTGGTGGGCACTGAGGAGCCACCACCTCTGCTTAATGTTTCACCACACCCATATGAGCTTCCTTTTTATACTGTCATGCAGCAGGCTCATCTAGATGAGATGGCTGCCCAACAAGCTCAGAATGAGGCTGCCTGGAATGAACCTGCCCCTGCTCAAGAACAACTTCAGGAAAATGGTTGGAGGGCCTGGCCCGTGATCCCCCCACCGTACACAGGCTTCAGTTTTAGATCCTTTTTTCAGTATGATGGCCCCTCTCTGATGGATGGAGTGGACCCTGAACACAATGTGCATGACAACCTATCTGACATTTGGTCCTCTAAAGATGAAGTTGCTGCTGTTGAGAGTCTGGCGGACGGTTTTATCACTGGAAATCCTGCTGCCCGAAATGCTTTTGTTCGTGCTGGAGGTGAGTCTGTCAGTGTCACCATTGCTATGGATCATGAGCTGCTTCTGTGGATGGGCTCTATGCTCAAACGCATCTACACCCGGGCCATAGCCAATGAGCAAGCTGAGAATGTTATGTTTCCTCTCAATCCTTTCAAACTTATTCAGAAACACTTGGAGGCAGCTTGCGCTCTTTGGCTGCAGAACTTGAAGCCTGAACCTGATCATATGTCCAACATTTTCAGTTCTCAGTTCCAGCTGGGAGTATGCATTGTGCCTCTGCATTTATCCCCGACACCTTCAGATGCTCTGACTGTTGTTGCCCATGTGGAGGATGAGCTTATGATTCAGTCACAGGAGATCGCTGCTTCAGTTCCTATGGTGCCACTTGACAATGCAATCCAGGCCGACCTGCTCGCCCATGTACCTGGCACTGCTCTTCAACTGATGGCGTCCTCCTCTTCATTCAATGTTGCTGCATCCCACGGTGCCAAGGTTCCCCTTGACACCAATGCAGTCCGGAGGAGCACTCGTTCGAACAAGTATGATGGCTTCAAGGTTAACCATGTCACTGATGTCAAGCAGAGTCTATCAAGGGTGAAGGCCAGAGTCGTTCCGACTGTTAATGTTGTCTCCATGGCTGCAGCTCCAGCCGTGACGTGCCCTCCCCCAACATCCATTCAAGAGCTCCAGCAGGTGGGCGATCGGTGTGGTATTGCGCCTGAAGACATTTCTGAAGACAAGCTGATGGCTGCCAGCAGGTAGCCTCTGATGAGGCTGTCTGATTTTATTTATGTTCATGAATAAATCCTGGAACATTCTATCGTGGAATATCAGAGGGATTAACTCTGAAAGCAAACTTTTGGCGCTTAGGAATGCTATCGATACTAGCAGTTGTTCCGTGCTATGTATTCAAGAAACTAAGTGGGAAGGTTTTGATCCAGCATGTATTAAATATTTCTGCCCCAAGTGATTTGATAAAAAAATTTGCGCCTTTGATTGGGGCATCGGGAGGCATTATTACTATCTGGAATAGCTCTGTGTTTGTGGGGACACCATGGCATGTGGAATCTTTCGCGGTGGGTGTCTCCTTCGTGGCCAAGGAATCAATCTTGGAACTTGGTGAATGTCTACGGCCCATGTACGGGCCAGAGACGAGCAGATTTTACCTCCTGGCTCTTTGATCTTAATATACCTGATGATGAAAACTCGTTAATTTTGGGTGATTTTAACTTCATACGGTCCAATGATAACAGAAACAGGCCGGGCGGCAATGCTACTGATATGTTGTTATTCAATGAGCTAATACGAGCACAATCCTTAATGGAAATCCCAGTTAAGGGTAGGGCTTTCACATGGAGTAACATGCAAGACGACCCGCTCCTGGAGTAGCTTGACTAGTTCTTTTCGTCTTCAAACTGGACCACCTCTTTTCCTAACACAATGGTTCTGCCTTTGGGGAAACCTGTGTCTGATCATATTCCGTGTGTGCTCTCAATTGAGTCCAAAATCCCAAAGTCAAATCTCTTCCGGTTTGAGAACTTCTGGATCAATCACACTGGTTTCTCTGAAGTTGTTGCCCGGTCTTGGAGTAAACCTTGCCATGCACCTAACTCTGCAGCAGCTGTCTGCAAGAAACTCAAGATGTTCCATTATGATCTCAAATGCTGGAGCAGAGGCGTTTCCAATCTGAAAATTATGATCCAAAACAGCAACGAATCACTAGCCAATCTCGATGCTCTAGAAGACAAGAGGGTTTTGTTTGTCCAAAAAGCAAATTTCAGGCGAATCCTGAAAGTACACCTTAAGTGTCTCCTCAAGTACCAGAATGAATATTGGAGGAAAAGATGCACTGTCAGATATTTCAGATTTGCAGATGAGAACACTAAACTGTTTCAATCTCTTGCAACAGAGAGATTTAGACACAACTCCATTGCTAGTCTACGAGAAGGTGACGTAGAGGTTACTGATCATGCTGGCAAAGAAGGTGTGTTGTTCAACACATATAAAGAACGCTTGGGGACTTCTAAACCCACAAACATGCGCTTTGATCTCAACCGTATCATCAAAAAGGTGGACGGATTGGAGATGCTGTCGGCCCCCTTTTCTAACGATGAGATCGACGCAGTGATCAAAGAGATGCCTAGCGACAGGGCCCCCGGTCCTGATGGTTTCAATGGCTGCTTCCTTAAAAATTGCTGGCACATTATCAAGGAAGATATCTACAAAATGTGTCATGATTTTCATGACGTCAACCTTGACATAACCAGCATTAGTAAGGGATATATCACCCTCATACCAAAAACCTCCTCTCCTGTGACAGCTAATGACTTCATACCC
The DNA here is from genome assembly GCF_018294505.1 of Triticum aestivum. Classification (NCBI taxonomy): domain Eukaryota; kingdom Viridiplantae; phylum Streptophyta; class Magnoliopsida; order Poales; family Poaceae; genus Triticum; species Triticum aestivum. Next base: position 164,142,250 of record NC_057802.1, read on the forward strand.
ATAACTCTGCTTAACTGTTATCTGAAAATCATGACGAAAATCCTGGCCAACCGTCTGCAGAAAGTCATTCTTAAAATCATCCATAGGAATCAATATGGTTTCCTCAAAGGGAGAACCATTCAGGATTGTCTGGCATGGTCATTTGAGTACATCCATCAGTGCGGAGCATCTTCGTGAGAGATAGTGCTCCTCAAACTTGATTTTGCCAAGGCTTTTGACACAATAGAACATGATCCGATGTTGCAGATCATGAAACATATGGGCTTCGATGATAAATGGCTTGGGTGGATGAAAACAATATTTGCCTCTGGAGTTTCTTCGGTTCTCTTGAATGGAGTCCCAGGCAGGAAATTTTTGTGTAAATGTGGAGTGAGGCAGGGAGACCCACTGTCACCTCTCATCTTTGTTATAGCTGCCGATCTCCTACAAGCTGCGATTAATGATGCTTACGCCCAAGGCCTAATTGAACTACCTTTTCCATGCAATCGGAGGGGAGACTACCCGGTGATTCAATACGCCGATGACATGATCCTGGTCATGCCAGCTTGCCCCGATCAAGCCACTCGCATGAAATCCATCTTGGTTGATTATGCTGATTCTGTTGGTCTGAAAATAAACTTCCATAAGTCAACATTGATTCCCATCAATCTTGACCCGCGGCAAGCTTCTGTCATGGCCCAAATTTTTGGTTGCACTATCGGATCGCTCCCATTTACATACCTGGGCCTTCCCATGGGAACGACAAAACCAACGCTGCTTGAGCTCATGCCGTTGGTGTGTGGGATTGAGAGGAAATTGTCCACGGCCTTGTCCTTGCTCTCAGGCAGCGCCAAACTCACGTTGGTAAACTCCACCATCACCTCCATGATGATCTATGCTATGTGCACACTTAAACTACACCCAAAAGTGATCGATCACATTGACAAGCTGCATAGATACTGTTTGTGGGCCAAAAACACGGAGACAGGGGTAAAAAATAACTCTTTGGCTGCTTGGGAGCTGGTATGTAGGCCAAAATGCAAAGGTGGTCTTGGAGTGATTGACATCAAAACTCAAAATGTGGCCCTCCTTCTCAAACATCTTTATAAATTTTACAACCGTCAGGATGTCCCATGGGTGACTTTGATCTGGGACACATACTACATGGGTACGGTACCACATGCAGTTGGTCCGATCGGATCCTTCTGGTGGCGTGACATCATGCAACTCAGCAATGTGTTCGTGGGATCTCAAAAGTTACAGTTGGTGATGGGACTTCAGCCCTGTTCTAGAAGGATGTGTGGTTTGAGCATGACCAGGAAGCCCCGCTCTCCGAGATCTATCCCAGAGCTTTCTCATTTGCCACAAATGAGGATGAGTCCGTTTGCACTGCTTTGGAAGCGATGGACCCTGCTATGCTTTTCCATCTACCACTCTCTACCCAAGCGAGAGAGGAAGTCAGAGAGATTCAGCAGGGCTCGATGCATGTCATACCGGAGAGGGGTTCTGCTGATTCTTGGGTTTGTACCCTCGGAGGAAAGTTCTCGGCCAAAAGCTACTACAACCACTATTTCAGGGAGACGATCGACGATGATGCCTTTCTTTGGCTTTGGAAGGCCAAAAGCCCCATCAAATTCAAAATGTTTGGATGGCTGCTACTGGTTGACCGCCTAAGCACGCGAAACATGTTGAAACGTAGACACTATGCTGTGTTGGACAACAACTATGCGTGCATGCTTTGTCAAAACCCTCCCGAGGAAACAGTTGAGCATCTCTTCTTCTCGTGCCCTTTTAGCCAACGCTGCTGGGACAGAGTGGGTCTGAGGTGGCCGAATGTTGGCAATAGGATATCTCTGTTGCAGGAAGGTAAAACCCAATGGAGGCAACCATTGTTCATGGACATTTTCTTGCTGGCCGCATGGAGCATCTGGAAGGAGAGGAACAATGAATTCTTCAGAGGAATGCCACACTCCTTCATCGCATGGCTTGATAGATTCAAGCATCTGTTGGGCCTCCTTCTTCACAATTGTAAAGAAGAGCTTCGTCCCTTCTTAGACTCTTATATACAAAACTTGTAGACAGTAGCGTTTTACATGTAGTAGAGGGGCCGAGGGGGAGCCCCGCAAAACCCCCCACATGTAATGATGTAACATCTGTTCGTGAGTAAATACAAAGTTAGTGGGAGCCTCTCCCACTGTCGTTCTCGTTCAAAAAAAGGATGTAATTAAAAAAATTGGTTGTAAATAAAAAAAACACACCGAACTAGTACATTTTTTAATTTCATTACTTGTTGCGCGCGCAAAATTTCGTTGGATTTTTACCTAATACAAATTTATTTTGAAATTATATTTAATCTGACTCTAAATTTCGGGTTAATTTTTTTTCGATTCCCATCGAAATGTTGGAAATTTTGTTGAAATTGTTTTGAGCTGTTGGCTGAAATTATTAATCGTTGTCCTGGCTAGAGAATGAGCTATAATTTTAACAAACTGTAAATGGGCTGAGTAAATTCCATTAGAATTAGAAAATGGGTTGTACAATACAACAAATCACAAATCGGCTATATGTTCTGTGCCACAGATGTGATGGTCACTTGTGGGCGTACTAAGTTGACGCGTACGCAAGGCTTTGTCAACTTATAGTCAACACACGATTCTATTAGCAGTGGTCATTGGATGTCCATCTAACGGCTGTGATGCTTCCTCAATCTCGGATATTCATGCTTTAGCCGCCCAAAGCACCGCCGGCGGTACCGCCTGCTACCGCCTCCCATGGCCGGCTGTGCTGTCGCGCAGGCCTCACCGGCCCACCCTACTCCCATCGCCGTCCAGGCCATTCCTCTACTCACCAACACCTCATGTTATTCTCCGGCGACGACAGCCTCACACCGTAGCCGAACCAGCGAACTCTCGTACTCCCCTCCGCGTGGGCATCCACTACTGTGTCTTCGCCGGCTCCGCGTCGTTCCCTTCCTAGGCCTCGCCATTGTCCACAGTGCTGGTTCTCTCTCGGCGTGGCGTGGTCAACTTTGTCAACAAACGACAGCCATCAAAAGAGGCATGAACGTGGGGTGGCTGAAAGTAGGGACCCGCATGGCCCATGGCCGCATGCGAGCAAGTCCCTCCTTATTATGTGAAAACAAATGATTTCTCCCCCTGACCGGTTTGAGCCACTAGCTACATCTTCGCACGCACGGAAGTGTTTCCTTTATTACGTGGAAAAAAGTTACCTCTCCCTGACAGCTGGGACCCACCAGCTTTCTTATGATCCATTTCACGAAAATATAGATTGTACCAAAGATGCTAAAGTGTTTTCTTTTTGTTCTAACTCGAAAAAGAAGAAATTAAAAGACCCAAAAAATATCTTTGCACGCAAGGAAGTGCCACCTTATTACGAGCAAAAAATGATTCCCCCTGCTAGCTGGGACCCACCGGATTTGGAGGCTGATTTGTGGGCCAACTAAGTTGACGGGTACGGGCTTTGTCAACTTAGTCAAAATGATTCTAGCTGCACTGACCATTGGATGTTAAATCAACGGCCGTGCTGCGTCTTCAACCTCTGGTCTTCTTGCTCCAGCCGCCCAAACCAGGCCCGCCGTACTGCCTGCTCCAGCCTCCCGTGGCCGGCTGTGCTGCCGCGCAGGCCTCACGGACCGACCATACTACGATTGGCCAGACCTTCCGTCTACTCACCCACACCCCCTGTTATTCTCCGGCGACGGCTGCCTTACGCCGCAGCCGAACCAGTGAACGCTCATACTCCCCTCTGCGTGGACATCCACCTGCCTCGTCTTCTCTGGCTCCTCATCGTTCCCTTCGTAGGCCTCACCGTCATCCACCACCTTGATGCTCACGGCACCTCGTGGTCAACGAGGTCAACGAACGACAGCCATCGGAAGTGGACTTTAGGTTGTGAGGCTGACAGCTGGACCCACCAGCTACATCTTCGCAACCAAGGTAGTGCCTCCTTATTTCTCGCAAAAAAATGATTCCTCCCTCTGACAGCCGGGACCCACCAGCTATATCTTCGCACGCAAGGAAGTGCATCCATATCCTGCCTGACAGTTGGGACCCACCCAGTCGAAGCGTATGTAGCGTTGTCGTGAACGTGTACATACATACTAGTCGATCGGTCTCTCTGCAACAATGAACCATGGCCGAGCAAGCAGCAACACGTGTAGTAGTAGACGATGTCGAGTTGGCGGCGGAGGAAGACTCGACATGCCCCTGACGTAGCAGTTTAGGCAGTCCCTTCTAAACTGTGTACACGTACGTATAGCCAGATGCCAAAACATACGACCACGTACGTACATACGGGCGGGGTCTCGAACACCTACTCGCGCATACGTACGGACATGACTCGTGTACATGGAGAGGCAGCAGACGGCAGCAACGGCATCATGTTCATCGGGAGCCAACCGGCTTGGACGGAACAACCGAAACGAGGTCTGGCGTACCGTAGAACGGAGGAAACGGGCCTTCCGTTCGACTGCGTACGGTCGAAACGGGGTACTATTCATCGGGAAGGGTCTGGCGTACCACAAAACGGAGGAAACGGACTTGTCTTCGAGTGCCTACGGTCGAAACAAGGTCCTGTTCATCGGGAGGGGTGTGGCGTACCGCAAAATGGAGGAAACGGACTTGTGTTGGAGCGCCTACGGTCGAAACGGGGTCCTCTTCATCCACCGTCTACAGCCTCGCTCCAGCCTCCACGGGCTACTGTTCATCCATCGTCGACCTCCTCCAGCCTCCACGAGATACTGTTCATCCACGACTACTGTTCATCCAGCCTCCACCGGCAGCTGTTCATAGAGCCTCCACGGGATCCTGCTCATCCACCCCCAACCGGCTGGGGTGCGGCGGCCTCCTCGGGCTCCCGTTGATCCAGCGACAATGGCCTAATACCACGGGGTCCTGTTCGTCCAACCCCCACTGGGAACTATTCATCCACAACCAACCATTCGGCTTGACTCACCACGTCTCAACTCGTTCTACGTATCGCACGCACGGTAGCAACGGTCACTGTTCATTGATAGGCAACCCAACACTGGCTAGCTACGTCTCGCACGGGGGCTCGATCGCCTTCAGTAAGTAGCAGCAGTGATTGATCGCTCGGATTCAGTTAGCATTAGCAGCAAAGGAATCGCTCGGGTTCAGTCAGCAGCGAATGAATCGCTCGGGTTCAGTCAACAGCTAAGGGATCGATCGCTTGGGTTCAGTAATGAGCGATCGCTCTGGTTTAGTTAGCCAACGCCTCGTACACACGCGCGTACACGAGAGAAACACGCAAACCACTGCGCATCGCTCGGCCCCGACCACCCGCCGTAACCGGGAATTCCCGATATTTTCCTCGCCTCGCTTCTACCACGATTTTTTCCATCATGGATGGCCCAAAAGAATGTCATGCAGTTGTGTCTCCGGCCCACCCAGGACGAAAAGCCCATTTTCTGTCAGGATTTTTTGTCATAGAAGTAGGAGCCTACCACATCTATGATGATACGTGCTTTTGTCACAATTATCGTCAGAGCAGTGTCATAAGCATGACAGAAAAAAATTCGTTCGGCCCCCCAAAATGTCACGAATGTGTCTCTTTTTATAGTGACAGCTCGCCTCTATCGCCGCTGACTTTGGGCGGGCTCTGGCAAAGATGAAGTGCCCCAGCAACTACCTCTCAGGACTTACCAAGTATGAACTCACCAGTTCAATCTTTCCAATACCAGTTGCAATTAATGGCTATGTTTTGTACGGTCGATGTATTAAGCATGTTGTAGTAAACATGCCTAACACGTTTTAGCTATTTTCCTTACCTTTTTATAGACAATTGGGCCATTCTCTACCCTGGCAGCACCTGCCTTGTGATGTTTAACTCTGCCAATTGCATTTTTATCAGTACCGATTTCAATGGCTATTAAGCCTGTTGCAATTAACAGTTGTATCCATTTTTAAACAGTTGTATTTCAATGGCTACAAACTTACAAAACATGACTTAGGATGTTGTTAAGCCTATTGCAATTATCAGTTGTATCCATTTTTTAATCTGTCCCTTTGCTACCGTGCTACTCTCCGCAATGAAGATATACTTGAGATGTTGCCCATTTGCTATTTTTGGTGGATGCTAACCCTGTTGTACTTAACATGCCTTTCCATGTACTTACGCAGGGCCATAACGGGCAATGTTGTTGTTTGCCGTCGAGGTTAGCTGCATCCCATGTCTTACAATTTTTTTACATCATTTGTGCAATTGTAGTTTGGCTTGTAACATTTACTTGTTTCTTGTAGGTACACATGTCGGCGGCACTGATCCACGCTTCGACCCGGCGGAAGAGCTCGCCTCCGCCGCCGCTGACTTTGGGCGGGCTCTGGCCAAGATGAAGTGCCCCAGCAACTACCTCTCAGGACTTACCAAGTATGAACACCCCAGTTCAATCTTACCAATACCAATTGAAATTAATGGCTATGTTTAGTATGGTCGACGTATTAAGCATGTTGTAGTAAACATGCCTAACACATTTTAGATATTTTCTCTACCTTTTTATAGACAACTGGGCCATTCTCTGCTCTGGCAGCACCTGCCTTGTCATGTTTAACTCTGCCAATAGCATTTTTGTCAGTACCGGTTTTAATGGCTATTAAGTCTGTTGCAATTAACAGTTGTATCCATTTTAAATTAGTTGTATTTCAATGGCTACAAACTTCCAAAACATGACTATGGATGTTGTTAAGTCTGTTGCAATTAAAAGTTGTATCCATTTTAATCCGTTCCTTTGCTACCGTGCTACTCTTTCGCAATGAAGATATCACAACAAATGTTATCGTTTTATTACCATTTGTTATTTTTGCTGGGTGTTAACCCTGTTGTAGTTAACATTGGCTTTCCATGTACTTAAACAGGGCTACAATGGGTGATGCTGTTGTTTGCCATCAAGGTTAGCTGCATCCCATGTCTTATACACCATTTGTTCCTAAATATAAGTATTTTTAGAGATTCCAATATAGACTACATAAGGAGCAAAATGAGTGAATCTAGATTCTAATCTAAACTATATCTATAATTCTATATACATCTGTATGTAGTTGATATTGAAATCTCTAAAAATACTTGTACTTAGGAACGTAGGTAGTTGTATTTTACATCATTTGTGCAATCTCAGTTTAGCTTCTAACATTTACTGGTTGCTTGTAGGTACATATATGAGTGGTACTGATCCACGCTTTGATCCCTTTTGCGTATGGGGCAATGAGATATTCATGAGCGTCAAGTGAGGAAAATAAGAAAGACTGTTGGGCAAAAGAAACGGGTAATGGGAATTAAGCTCTTTATTTACACTTTATCCAAGACAACAGTGAACTTTAGAATGGTAAGAAATGTGTTGCCTTTTCCCCCTACCCACAACAAGTTACTCTATTAGACCTCAGTATCTGAAATTTTTCTCTTTTCAGTGGTTTTCGAAACTATTTACTGATGATTACCTTGCAAACTACATGACCGGAGTGGAGGAAACTAAGGTTAAAGTATATAAGTCATGCTACCATTATAATGCTCTAGAAGTCTTCCTAAAGGCGGTGAAGGATGGGCGGGCGATCGTCAGAAGGGGTTGGACAAAAGTTGTTCGTGCCTATGGCATGCAGGAAGGCACATTATGGGCATTCTACTTCTTCAACACCATCGACAGTTAAAATGATTTACACTTGTCTCTTCACCTTTACCGCCTCTAAATATTGTGGTTCATCATAGTTAATTGTTGTCTAATCCTATAATTACTGAACATATTGTACTGACAATTTTATTTATGGATTCGTTGTTGAACCATTGTGCTGAGAATTTGAATTCCACGTTTCATATTTCAAAATTTCCAATTTGAATAATAAATTACAGGGAAAAATAAAATTATACAGGAGCGAATAAAATAATGTGCACATGGTTAAAAAGAAAACAGTGTGTGTGATGAAAAATAGAGAACAAATGGTTCTTTGACGTGAAACGTTTGCGATGCCCGATGGACGCACACACGGTTTTGTCTCATGTGTGTGTGCGATTCATGGTAATACGGCAAATGTTTTGGACCAGTGTGCGTGTGTGGTAGGAATACCAATTGCACACAGTTATGAAAATGGTCATGATGGCATTAGTAGAGGCACCGCACACATTTTACATTCTTGAACTGTGTACGGTAACGTACCTATCGCAAACATATCGGTAGATTAAATGTTGATGTCCACCTTTTCCACACGACTATAGCATCGTAATCGTGTTGGATGTCTCTCGGATCAGAAATGTAACGTCGAGATGTAACATGTGGGACTGGGGCGACTTCTCATACGTTTATTCTATGGCGATCGTTAGTAGCCGCTCGCCTATCCCCAACGGTTTCTGGGTCGTGTGGGAAGGACCCCCCTATCGCAATCACTCACTTGGCGATGGTTCCAAATGCCGTCGCGGAAAGGGGTTAAAAACCGTTTGTGTAGCACCTTACGGTACTAGTGCTAGTAAACTCTTTGGGTGTTAGTCACATGGCGATGTGAACTATGGGTGTCGCTGCAACACACATTTGCTTTTGTTGCCCAGACCTATACAGAGGCATACTGACATCCTACAAAGCAAGACCAAGCCAGAGAAACCGCTCTTTGTGAGACCAAGGAGCGGATCAAGAAGACTGAGTCAATATATGAGACAACAGAGCACCACCTTGGGAAGGCCTTCCTTGCCAGGCAGGAGGCCCCGGCCAGGTCGAGGCCACCCCAAGCGCAAGTTCAAGATTGCCCCGGCAGGCTTGCCCGGCCGCCAAGGGCAAGAACTCGCGCAAAGGCACCACCACTCCAGTGCACCACAACGCAAATCACTTATCAATGTGGTGTCGAGCCTCACATGATTAGGTGGCTTCCACTAAGCACGTGGTGGCCCGTTGGAAGACAGGTTATCTCCACATGACACCCGTCCAGAGGCGTGTCGAACAGATAAGCAGAAGATGATTAAGCGGCATGGCAGGCTTGCTGGGCTTCACCCTCAGCATGACACCTAGCAGTGCATTTAATGCACTTTGTCCTAACTGCCAGAGTTAGGTATGATAGCACTGTTAGCTATATAATCCTCAGATAAAGACTGTTTTGCCACTTTGGTTACCCCTTGAGCTATAAAAGGAGGCCCATGGCAAACTAGAGAGGGATTCGGACCCCCTCACACTTGTACGCGTGCAGCTGCTCCTACGAGGCAACCTTGCCGGGCTTGAGCGTTGCGTGTTGTTGTGATTCCATCATCCAATCCACCAAAAGCAGGAGTAGGGTTTTACGCCTCACGGCGGCCTGAACCTGGGTAAAAACCTCCAGTGTCATTGTCGTCGTGCTGCCGCATGGCTTCCACTCTTTGTGCAACATGATCTCCCCCATGCCGAACCACAAAGGGGCTCATGGCCCCATAGGTGATCATGTTCACCCACGACATCCTTGGTGTGCCAGGTGAGGGAGTCCTGGATTACGGGGTCCTCGGGCTGCCGGCCTGTTATATCTGGGCCCGAAAGATGGGCCACTATGGGGCCAAGCTGGAGTGCGGATCCATGACCGGACAAGGCATCGTTGGAGCCATGGTGTGTCCTCCAAGCCAAGATTAGGTAGGATCTTCCTCTCTTTGTAACCAATCGTGTGTAACCCTAACCCTACCGGTGCCTGTATAAACCGGAGGGTTTTAGTCTTTAGGGCTAGAGCTACCTTCATCACCTTAGCGTTTAGCTCGTCTGATCTAGAGGTAGATCTACTCTGTAACCATACCATATATCAAATACAATCAAGCAGGACATGGGGTTTTAGCTCTTCGAGAGGGCCAGTGCCTGGTAAACACGTTGTTCATAGTCCCTTGTTCCCCATCGATCCTAGATCCACAGCTCAGGACCACCTACCCGAGATCCGCCGGTTTTGACACCGACATTGGTGCTTTCATTGAGAGTTCCGATGCGGATCACCCAAGGATCGATGGCCCAATTGTTCGTCGGAAACCCCTCCAGCACCGGGGTCTTCGTCCCCGACCAGATCTTTACGTTCGGCAGTATCTCTTTCTGCGTTGACCCCACCGGCCACTTGAGCCCGGTTGAAAATCTCGCCGCCGATCACACAGCCAACCATCGGAACTTGGAGTCCAGCGCCGACCCTTGGCAAAGCCCCGCTCCTGAAGAACCCGCTGCGCCCGATGCCTTGACCTCAGATTCGGTGGATGCAAAGAGAGCCGACTCGATACGAGGCCTGGTCTTAAAGCCAAATCCCGTTGAAATATCCAAAGAGCGTCCCGCCGAACATCTAGGAGGCTTAACCCCAGTGGGGATTCCTTCGGTAGACAACCTGTCGGATTGATTCCGGGCCATGAGGATCCACGTTAGTAGCCCTGCGGCCTACGACCAGATCAGGCTTAGACCTGATAACAGGGAGATCCACATCCCCCATCAGTCACCTCGTCGCTATCATTGAAGAAAGAACGGAGGGATCACGATCCCTGAAGCTTATGATAGTATATCACGCGGGTCTTTAGCCCGGAAACGGATACCCATCAGGATGAGAGTTCGCACCCGGCCTACGACACCGGATCTGACCCTGAGTCGGCCCGATCACATGCAGGCTTGCGCCCAAACATTGTGCTAATAGAGCCGGACATAGCTCAGGCGTGGCTCGCCGTTGCCGATGCCCCGGACGTGTAGAAGACGGGACTAATAAAAAAGTTCCCACCTACCTCCCATGTTGAATACTGTCCGGACATGGGAAGACCGGACGTATGGGACCTGATGTATGTCAAGCAGCAGCCCGAAGAAATGGTCCACCATTATTGGGCCTGATTTCTCCTGGTAAAAAACGAGATAATTGACTGTCGCGACGAAGAAATAATTGAAGCCTTCCGACTCAATTGCCGGGACGCATGGATCTTAAATGCCCTTGCCCGCTACCGTGTGCAAAACTTCACCGAATTATCGGACATGGTACGCAAATACTGCGTCATGGAAAGCACCTGGAGGTTACAACAAATGCGCAGGGAGTCAATTCTTGGCCCGAGGCCAAGCAAGGCCCAAGAAAAACAGACGCATGCATTAGTTGCGCCCAAACACAATCCTGCCCAAAAGAGAAATAAACCCAGAACGGTTCTAGATGAATGGTTGGATAAGCCATGCCCTATACACTCGACCCTACTTAACGCAAACCCGACTCACAGGCTTCGAGCTTGCTGGGTGGTAAGGCAGGTGGCCAAAAGTGGTGAACACATTCTCAGCCTCACACCCCCGATAGACAATCAACAACGCCACCTCACGGCGACGTCCTTACAGTCTACGAGACCTTCTTGTTCAACAATCAAAGGAAAAGGGCTCTTCGAGAGCTCGGTCAAGTCCACCAGGTGATGGCCACACAGCCATGGGCGGACGTACCTATTACCTTCAATCAGAAGGACGAGCCAATATCCCGCCCCGCCCACACGCCCGCAGCACTGGTCATCGACCCCATTATCGACGGCTTCAGGCTAACCAAGGTGCTGATGGACGTGGGCAGTGGCCTAAATCTCATGTACGAGGACACGCTCAATAAAATGCAGCTCAACAGGTCCCGCATCATGCACAGTCATACCACTTTTCGAGGAATTATACCCGGCAAGGAGGCACGTTGCTCCGGACGAATAACCTTGGACGTAGTATTCGGTACTCCCGATAACTACAGATCCGAACCCTTGTTGTCTCATGCCGTGCCCTTCTGAAGTGAATACCATGCCCTCACTACTGCAGGATGCTGCTAACGTGACACTACGATCAGAGACCCTTTGACGAAACTGTGTGCGATGCAATAATCGCAATCGGTGGTGTAAATAAACCGTCAAAAAAGGTGCAAAACGTTTGTGATGGAGGATGCATCAAACACGGTTTATATTTTAGTTGCGTGTGCGATGCAGGGCATACGGTTCAATTCAATTAACTGTTTGCAATGAGGAGGAACAAAAGAAACGGGCAGCCAGATGAAGGTGTGTGCGATATACAGCATACGGTTCACTCGGATGAACTATTTGTGATTAGGCAACACAAAAGAAACGGCCAACCAGATCGAGGTGTGTGCGATATACGACATGCTTTTCACTCGGATGAACTGTTTGCATTGAGACAAGAGAACAGAAATGGTTCAACTTAACAAGATGTGTGTGATACGCGGCAAACAAGTCTGTAATCGAAAACGTGTGCGAAGACCAATAACAACACAGACGATTACTGCTAACAAGCCGTGTGTGTTGTGAACAAACGATTGCTGGTATACAATTGTGAGTGATTGATGAAAACATCACTGACGGGTTCCATTGTTTAGTCTGTGTGCGATTTGATTTTCTTTGTTCGCACAACATCTACGCTCTGTCTACAGAGCATCAACATATATACTTAAAAAGACAGCATTGCATAACCAAATTAAGCATACAATTACACAAGTGACTACACACATAACATTTCCACATACCAAAGTAAGCAATTACATGCATACTAAAGTAGGAGAAACGAGGATCTAATCATCTACTTATTGTTGCGACGACGCTTGTCATTGCTCCGCTTCTGGCTGGATCCCTGGCCATTTTGGGGAAGGAGGCACTTCCTCATGTCAACGATCCGCCTGTACATGTCGTAGCTCGTGTACGCCTCCTTGACCGCGTACACGACGTGAGATTTGTCGAGTTTCTCCATCCAGGCCGAGTGCCAGGCACGCTTGTCCTTGTTGCACGAATCCTTCATGTCTCTGTAGTAGGGGTCGATGATGGCCTCGGTGAGGTGAACCAGTGAGTCCTTCTCATGCTCCTTGCTGCCCCAGATCTTGTATTGGCCCTGGATGTCGACAAGATTCTGGCAGGCGATGCCCAAATTCTCGAGCGCCTTCACATCGTTGGTGATGTCCACCGTAGCGAACATGTAGTGGGGGTTGTTGACAAACCTCACAAAACGCTCGCAAGGCCTTGTGGCCAGGCAATAGTGGTAGACGAGGACATGGTGGCGCATGCACATCTAGGCGACGGCGACCTTGGGACGAGACCCGGCACAAGCGTGGGTGTACTCGAGGACGAACCCGACCAGATTGTACTTCTCCTCGGTAAGCAACATCTCCATGATGTGGATGGAGTGCTCCACCCAGACCCGGTCATTGGTGTACTCCACCGAGAGGTCCATGAACCTTCTGTGGGTGTCCACCACGGCACGCATGGTGAAATGCTGCTCATCGTCGGTAGCCGCTCAGAGCGCCATTGGAGCTGCGCAGGATACCCTCTAAGAATTTCTCCTGGTGGGTGTGCTTCTTGCAATGGTGGGGCATGATCAAAAGGTTGAAGAGACACAGGGGTTAAATGGTCGTTGTAATAAATGGGGGTCGGCCGGCCTGTAATCGTCATGTCTTGTCACGGTGTTCACAGCGGCGGATTCCAGTGCATGCTTGACAACACCGCACCGCACGCGTGGGCTCGAAGAGGCGCCAAATGTATCGTCGGTGAGCCTGTTCCCGCGCTACCGCGCAGTTTAACGCGCGATCTTCCCGCCTGGCTAGTTTGGCCACTCGTCGGTGAGCCTGTTCCATAGGGGGCGCCACCGCCGGGAAAGGGCGGTTGTTCGCGCCCCATATTTGATTGGGAGGAGGGAGATGATGACTGTCAACATATCATCAGGGAGGCTGCTGATGAAGTCTAGGCCTGCTGGAGTCGCTTGCGGTTCTAGCTCGCCCCGCCTCCGCTTGTTGGCAGCCCCGTTCTGCACCTCCGGAGTCTCCTTGTCAGCGGCGCCTTTTGATAGAAATGGGAGTACAGGGAATATTTAGTTAAAACAGGGCAATAGAAAAGTGTATTACTAACTGGAAGTTATTAGGTACGAATATAGTAAGAAAAGGGAATAACAATTGGTTGCTCAAATACTACACAATTCATTTGATATTGCTGGGTAAGTCAACATGCAGATAGTTGAAAAGAAAACTTACTTCGAACAAAGTCTGAACGGATGATATCGTTGGGGTAGTTACCATATATCTCATGACCAGACCCTTTTATGTGCAATTCCAGTGCCAGCTTTCAGTTCATAAAACTTAGCAATTTCTTTCCCAAAGCCAGTGCCAAAATAGGAGTCACCACGTTCATAAAGTCTTACAGCATCAATGATTGTAAATCCATGGTTTGTATGCAGTATGACATCCCTGCAATCTTGATTTATGTAAAGGGAAAGATTGTGCACTACAGATTCTGTTGCATAGCGAGGGACGTGCTGTAGAAAATGGTAGGATTGTTAAAGAAAATATGGTAACATGCAAATACGACCCAAATTGAAAGAACTGTACAGCAGTCGAAATCGAAGGACAAAAATTTATAATTAAACAGATAGGGTAAACATGATGTCATGGAAATATGAGAGTAATCGAAAGAATAATACATCATTAATTTGCCTAATATCGAAAGATGAGGGGAAAATCCCCTTGGACGTATATGGTGCATGCGGCACCTTTTATCCAAATGTAGTAATATTTATTAGAATATGTTCAGGAAAGTAGGCCATGCCAGCCGATTTAGGGTGAGATTGAAGATACCATGCGCATCCTCAAGTCATCTGGTACGGTGAGAAGGAATGTCTGCCGGAGGCCGCAAGGTCTTGATGTGTCCGCGCACTGTACATTATATGAACGGAAGAAAACCCTCAAATCAGCTCGAATAAAATGAATTCACGGCGATTTCTGTCGGGTGATTAAAGGAGGCAGATGAACTGGGATAAGAGATGAGATAATATCTCATTAAATTAGTTACCTTGTTGTCCATGAGAAAGAACCCTCAGTATGGCAGATTCCCCAACCGAGCATACATGAGTCGACCGTGAGGAGCGTCGAGAAAATCGATGGCGATAGGCGGCAGCAAGCGGAAGTGGCGAAATGCGGTGGGATTTGCCGGTAGGCTGGCGGCAGGCGTCGAGCTAAGTGTTTACCGCCGCGATAGGCGGAGCCATGCATAGACGCGGAGGAGCTTGTGTAGGTGTGAATAGGGACCGGAGGGGGTGGCGGGCGGGGAGAGGGTTTTTGTGACGTGGGGATGGTGAGGGTTTTCTTTTTTCTTTTTTGAATTGGGTGGTGAGGGTTTTCTATCCCACAAAGAATTTTGGAGGCGACGGTTTGCTAGAGCCAACCGTGTGTGATTGACGCAACAGGCAAAATGAAAGTCATTGCACACGGTTCCAATTTTGGGAACCGTGTGTGATTGACGTACTACCTCCGTCCTGGTTTGTTGGTCCCCTTTGTAATTTTTACCAAATATTTAACTAAGAAATGTTTATGCATATCACCAGAAATTATATCATTGAACACTATGCTCAAATACCCATCCAACGATATAATTTTTGCTGACCTGCACTAATATTTTGTCAGTTAAACCTTTGGTCGAAATTTAACACAAATTACAAAGGGGACCAATAAACCAAGACGGCGGTAGATTCCATCAACCAAACTGACTGCATCCATATCCCACGGGTAGACATAAGTAAACATAGATTAAACATACTCAGACATAGATAATAAGCGTACACGTACAAGCATAGTTCAACCATAAGTACATAGTTCAACCGTCATTAAGCATACTCAAGCGTACATAGTTCAATCCCACATCTCATCTCACATGCCGGCACGATCCTGAAGCTAGAGCGAACTGTGTGTGATTGACGCAGCAGGAAAAAATGAAAGTCATTGCACATGGTTCCAATTTTGGGAACCGTGTGTGATTGACGTACTACCTCCGTCCTGGTTTATTGGTCCCGGTTGTAATTTTTACCAAAATTTGGCGAAATATTTAACATACTCATACATAGATAATAAGCATACATGTACATAAGCGTAGTTCAACCATAAGTACATAGTTCAACCGTCATTAAGCATACTCAAGCGTACATAGTTCGATCCATCCCACATCTCATCTCACATGTGGCCGACACGATCCTGAAGATTCTCCAGGTACTCGCCGTACGCGCCATGCGCCACCCTGCGAGAATACTTCTGCTTGAAGGAGCCAACGACCCGTCCTTTTGCATGCACCAGAACAATTAGATACGCGTCATGAAGCTTGTGATTGCAAAATGGGCATCAATAGCCGTCGTTCCAGGTCCTAATACGCCTGTTATGCATTCCCGCATAAAGCTCCCTCAGGATTTGCCTCTTGTACCTCCTCTGGCCATCTTCATCCTCGCTATACACATCGTCAGACAGCACCTATACAAATAGTAAAACAAATTTGGCATCAAATCAATGATTACATGCCGTGAAGTAGGATTAGGAATTTATGGCTATTTATTTATACATATCCAGACATTACGGTTCGATTTTAAGCACAATCGTCTATGTACAGACCAATCTTGAAGAAAATAATGGCACAAACATATGTAGGTCATTCAAAATCAATTGTCAAGCCTGGCTATGAATTTGGCACAGATGAAACAACTAATCACTTATCACTTGTACCATTCAAACAATCAATACACTGCACGTGTAACATCCCAAATTTTCAACTTGGATTGTTATACATAGGTCATTCATGCATATCATATTTTCATTGCATTTCGTTTTGCGATCCTCGAAATTCTAAGCAACTCAAGGACCCTCGGAGAGAGTTGGGGATTTCACGTTTTTCATATTTGCCTTTTATCAAATATTGAAACAAGGATCACTTTGGTTTTAATTTATTTTTTGCTTCAAAAATATTTCATATCAAAATATATATATGAGAGGAGAGAATATGACTTCTCAAAAATAAATGAAATGTTGGAGGAAAAATATTAACATCAAATATTTGGTTTTATACGGATTTTATTGCTATTTTATTCGGATTAGGAAAAATACGCATTTTTCAAAATTACATTTTAGGCCCAAATAAATGTTCACCTTGTCTAGCATATTTTTAGAGGACGGGAAAAATTTATTTCGGGATTTTTGGAGTCCGTTTAGTATTTATTTTCTTCGTTTTCTGTGCGGAATTATTAAAAAAAAGTGAACCGACCTACGGGCCGTATCCGGCCCGGACTCCCCAGGCCCCCCTTTATAAGCCTCCCCCTGCCCCGCAGCCCACTGCCGCCGCAGCCCACCCCGTGCCCTAACCTTAGCCGCCGCCAGCCCGCGCCGCCGCGGCCTCGCGCGCCGCGCCGCGTCGCCGCCGCTGCCCCGCCGCGCCGCTCGTTGCCGCCAACTGCCCCCCGTCGCCGCCAACTGCCACCCGTCGCCGCCGGATCCCGTCGAGCCGCAGTCGTTGACCGTTTACCGGTCGGTTTCTTCGGTTAACCTTTTTTATTTTTTTCCGGTTTAGTTCGTTAGATTGGTTTTTCCGTCGGTTTATTTACTTTGCGGACATTCGTCCGTTCATTCGTTTAAACGAACACCGTTCACCCGTTAGTCACAGACAGCGAACATTCGTTCGTTAGCCTGTTCATCAGTTTTTCTTTTTCCAGGGTTTTTCGCAATTATTTCCAATCGCGATTTCTGACCTGATTTTCGTTTATTTTATCTTTTCGCTCCTTTATCGGAATCAGGCGATTCAAGCGCCTAGTTCTTCATCTCGGAGCCCTCTTTCTGTTTAACCAACTTGAACAAGATTTTGGTACTGTAAAATTTGACTTTAGTCCAGATTTGTAATCGGATCTTGTTTCGTTCGTTGTTTGTGTTTTGTTGCTCCGTTTGATTTGATTCTTTTTGCAAACCGGAGTTCTTAAGTTGAACTTTCTGGTTAGATCTTCTTATTTGAGTTTTACCCGTGCATCTTTGCTTGATTGCTTATGTGCGTTATTGTTTGTTTGCAATAGATTTCCCAGAGTGCGAAGCGTGCTACTACGAGTCCCTAAATTTTGCGGATCGTCAGCAAGGCAAGTAACACATTTATCATAATATTTTCATACCCAGTTTTTATGCATTAGTTACAATCCTCAAACATTGCATGAGTAGGATCTCTTAACATGTGGGTTTGGGAAGTAGTTGATGCGGTAGAACCTATTACCTGTTTTATTATCAAACCCTGGGAGTTACTTCTACGTATGCTTATATTGCCATGCTATGCTCATAGAGGTGGATTGGGTTTGAGTGTATCCATGACAGATGTGAGTGGTTAATTAATGGTTCAACTTAAGGTGGCAACTTTAATACACATCTGGGTGGATTGCTTGTTTGGGCACCTGGGGAATCCAGTGTTGTCCTAGGAGATCCCCGGGATATACCGTGTGATCCTCCTACAGTCCACCACCCAGGCTCAAAGGGATCGTGAGATATTTCATGCTAGAAACTTCCGTGTGCAGCCACAAGCCATTATGGGCTCTGGCATAGTTGAGTATGTTGTGTGACCTCTTTCAGTGGTGGGCTAGCAGATGTAGAGGGAAGTGGGTGTAACTGTCCACCCGGAGTAAAGAGTTATTGCTTCTGAAAGACTGTGTCTCGGTCATCCGTTTCTCAAACACCATGTAGTGCGAGAAATCCAACGGAGGCAATCGAGTCTTGTGGGGAAAAGTGCACAAACCTCTGCAGAGTGTACAAACTAATCATGGTTAGCCGTGTCCCGGGTCATGGACATCTTGAGTATCTAGTACTTGGATTATCCTATTGTATCTCATCACTCTAATTTAATTTGTTGGGTTGATAATTACTTTTAATTGGGATTGAGTTGGAGGTACCTTCTCAATGATGTTTCAACTACCATGATAGTTAAATAAAATATATTCCTTTATCGTAGGAAAAAATTGGCTTTTCGCAAAAAATCATATAACCATAGAGCCTCCACCAGCCATATATGCATATAGTGATAGCATTTATCTGTTCATTGCTCTACTGTGTTATATTGCCAGCATATTCCATGTGCTGACCCGTTTTCGGGCTGCAACGTATTATGTTGCAGACTTTTCAGACGGCGAGTAAAGGTGCGATAGGTCGTTGTCATGCACTCAGCTATGCCGTTGGAGTTGATGGACTCACTTTATCTTCCAAGTATTCCGCTGTTATCATGTTAGATGGCCTTAAGCCATATTTATTGTAATAAGTTCTCTTTGGAGATATTCGATGTAATATGTGTGTGATTGCTACTCTGTTATAAATCCTTCGAGTACTATGTGTGTCAGCATTACCGATCCAAGGATGACACTGAAGCACAGAGACTTGACCGTCTGAGGTCGGGTCGCTACAAGATGGTATCAGAGCACACGCTGAATGTAGGACACGACCACTAAGAAAAGCCATAGGCCACTCTTCTCCACTCATTTCTGACTCCTCTCCATTTTCTACTCTTTAGGATGGCGGATTCGAGGAACAAGTTTGCACAACCGGGTGAAGACACCCCCTTTGGACGACACTTGAAGGAAGTCACTAGATACCTGAACATTGGAATACCAAGCTTCACCGGAACCTACAACGCCACATTACCAGAAGAGGAGCGCTGGATGATTCAAGTTCAAGTTCCTGGAAGGACATTCACGCCAGTCACAGAGCCCATAGAGTTTTCCTTTGATGCACCCACCTGGAGTCTGGGAAAGAGCATGGCAGCCCACATCGCCATAGGACGCATTGGCGAAGTTTACCACAAGGATCTCAAGGATACTATCTACCAGATATGTGGGCGCCGAGACGAGCAATGGGAGATAGTCAGCACCAGGAAGGACAGGTCCATTGCAGCATTCATCAAGGAGCTAAACCAGCACATTCAACGCCAGGAGAACCAGATGTGCGCAGGCATGATAGATTTCAAGAAGGCGATGACAAGGATCAACGAGCTTGAAGAGGAACTCAAGGCTACACGCGACGATTATGAAGAGGAAATCATCATACTGGTGAAGAAGAATGACGACCTGACAAAGAAGCTAGGAGTATTCATGGGAGATCCAGCACCAGGAGGAGAAGATGACGAACCCAAGGAGATTCGTTCCGAAGACTACATCATCATCAACGACACCGACTCCGACCCTGACGATAGTGATGATGATTATGAAGACGAAGCTGGAGCGGACATCATGGAGTCTTCCACCGATCAATATTTCTAGTAGACCACCATATGATCAATAGTATTTCCCCCATGTAAATAGTATAGTCCAAGCACTGTAACAATAGTTAGATCAATTGTATGCCCTTGCTTGATTGATTGAGTGATATGATTGTATTTGTCTCATGTGCATATGGGCAGTGTTTTCTCACTAGACCTAATTTCTATTCTACTCTCTTCCCTCTAAACCCATCAGATGCCTCCAAGACATGACACCGGATTTGTCTTACCACCGGAGATCACCCAGTTGATCCAGCAGCAGAATGCCTTGATGCAGATATTAGTCCAGAACCAAGGCAACAACAACAACAACAACAACCCTCCTCCAGTTGACAACTTAGCCCGTTTTCTGAGGTTACAGCCGCCGGTTTTTCCAGTAGCATCGAGCCAATAGTTGCGGATGACTGGCTACGCAGGATAGGAAGGGAGTTGACCACCGCAGGTTGCACGGATGCAGAGAAAGTGCGTTTTGCCGCACATCAGTTGGATGGACCAGCAGCCTCATGGTGGGAGAATTACACAACCACTTTTCCCATAGCCAATGTCACTTGGGATCAATTTCAACAAGCATTCCGCACAGCCCATGTCTCAACTGGAGCTATGAGCATGAAGAAGCGTGAGTTTTGCAACTTACGCCAGTGAAATACTGTGGCTCAGTACGTAGATGAGTTTAGTAAGCTATCTCGTTATGCCCCTGATAATGTGGCCACAGATGCCGCAAAGCAGGAGAAGTTTATGGAAGGGCTAAATGATGAGATGAGCATGCAGTTGATGGTGGAAACATTCAATAACTACCAGGAGTTGGTAGACAAGGCTCTTATGATTGAAAGGAAGCAGCAGTAGATTGAGAGCCGCAAGTGGAAGTATGGACAAGGAAAGTACAATTCTGGAGCTCAGCAGAAGCCTCGTTTCACCCCGAACTCGGGAGGACTTGTCCATAACCATGGAGGCCACACTCACAATGGAGGAATTTCCCATAACCACAATGACCCCAAGAATGGAAACGGGAATGGAGCGGGCAACAATCAGAACCGCTCTAACCCAGCCACACCCGCCAAGAAGGATCAAAGTCACATTACTTGTTTCAAGTGCGGGAAGACTGGGCCCTACGCCTATGATTGTCCGGAATTAAAGAACGGAAATAGCAATGGAAGCGCTGGGAAGAAGCCCAACCCTTTCAACAGGGGACAAGTGAACCACGTGAACGTGGAGGAAGTTGAGGAGCAGTCTGATGCAGTTATCGGTAAGTTTTTGGTTAAGTCTTTTTACTGCAATCGTTCTTTTTGATACTGGTGCATCGCATTCATACATATCAAGGGGATTCGTGGATAAGTATAAGTTTCCCACTAAGGTACTTAGGACCCCTATGTTAGTAAGTTTGCCAAGAGCGGAATATATGGCAAGACAAGGATGTTATCAGATGCCATTGACCATTGGAAGCCATGTTTTCCCCTCAGACCTGATAATTTTGGAGTCGCAAGGATTGGATGTGATACTAGGAATGGATTGGCTATCGATGTATGGGGGAAACATTGATTGCGCCGGTAAGTGGATTTTGCTCACTACCCCGGAGGGAAAAAGGATCAAGTATGTATCCAGGCATGCGCCGAGGAGGACTCAAATAAATTCTCTCACAGGAGTTGTTCAGGAGGAAGTGCCGGTAGTAAAGGATTACCCAGATGTATTTCCGGAGGAGTTACCAGGCATGCCACCAGATTGAGACATCGAGTTTTTGATAGAGTTGTTGCCAGGCACCGAACCTATATCGAAGAGACCATACCGGATGCCCGCAAACAATCTGGAGGAGATTAAGAAGCAGATTAAGGAATTGTTCGAGAAAGGTTACATTCGACGAAGTTCATCACCATGGGGAGCCCCAGTGCTCTTGGTTGAGAAGAAGGATGGATCCTTAAGGATGGTTGTTGATTATCGTGCGTTGAATGAAGTAACAATCAAGAATAAGTACCCACTGCCGATGATCAATGATTTGTTTGACCAGCTGCAAGGAGCAAAGGTGTTTTCGAAGAACGACTTTCGATCGGGATATCACCAGTTGAAGATTCGGGAGAAGGATATGCCTAAGACAGCTTTCACCACAAGGTATGGGTTATACGAGTATATGGTTATGTCCTTTGGACTAACTAACGCCCCTGCCTATTTCATGAGTATGATGAACAAGGTGTTCATGGAGTTCTTGGATAAGTTTGTTGTGGTGTTCATTGATGATATTTTGGTATACTCAAAGAATGAAGAGGAACACAAGGAGCATTTGCGTTTAGTTCTCGAGAAGCTCAGAGAACATCAGTTATATGCAAAGTTCAGCAAATGTGAGTTTTGGTTTAAGGAAATTGGATTTCTTGGACATGTTATATCAGGAGAAGGTATAGCAGTAGATCCCACCAAGGTTCAGTCAGTCACTGAGTGGTTGGCAACCACCTCAGTTAGGGAGATCCACAGTTTTCTTGGACTCGCGGGATACTATCGGAGATTCATTGAGAATTTTTCTAAGATTCAGAAGCCTATGACGGCATTGTTGAAGAAGAACACTAAGTTCCATTGGACTGATGAATGTGAAGCAAGTTTCCAGGAGTTGAAGAAACATTTGACTACAGCCCCAATGTTGATTCTGCCGGATATACACAAGGATTTCCAAGTGTATTGCGACGCCTCTCGCTTAGGACTTGGAGGACTACTTATGCAAGATGGGAGAGTTGTTTCGTATGCCTCATGACAACTGAAACCGCACGAGTTGAATTATGCCACACATGATTTGGAGTTAGCAGCTGTGGTGCATGCGCTCAAGACCTGGAGACATTTTATTATCGGAAAACCATTGCGATGTGTACACGGATCACAAGAGTTTGAAGTACATCTTTACTCAGAAGGAGCTGAACCTCAGGTAGAAGAGATGTTTGGAGCACATAAAGGATTATGACATGAAGCAGCATTATCATCCAGGAAAGGCCAATGTCGTAGCAGACGCTTTGAGCTGAAAGAGTTATGTCAATACCCTCGTAAGCGGAGGAATTCCAAAGGAGTTGGTAGAAGATCTCAGGGAGCTACGTTTAGAGATAGTCCCTAGAGGATTTGTTGCAGCAATGGAAGTTCAGTCTACATTGTTGGGAAATATTCGAGAAGCTCAGAAGGATGACAAGGGATACGTGAAACACATCATGAACTCCTGACATTCCTTCAGGTAACTCCAACTTGTAGGCCACTTCTCCCATACGTTCAGAAACTCGGTATGGTCCTACAAGTCTTGGAGCTAACTTTCCCTTAATTCCAAAGCGTTTAACTCCTCGCAGAGGTGACACTCAAAGATATGCTCTGTCTCCGATTTCATAGACGACCTCCTTGCGTTTTGAGTCTGCATAACTCTTCTGCCTGGACTGAGCTACCTTCGGTCTATCGCGAATCAACTTGACTTTCTCTTCGGACTCCTTGATCAAATCTGGTCCGAACAACTGTCGGTCTCCAACTTCATCCCACATTAATGGTGTCCTGCACATCCTTCCATACAAAGCTTCAAAACGTGCCATCTTCAAACTGGCCTGGTAGCTATTGTTGTATGAGAACTCTGCGTAAGGTAAATTATCATCCAAGCTAGATCCATAATCTAGCGCACAAGCTCTCAACATGTCCTCCAGAATCTGATTGACTCTCTCAGTCTGTCCATCTGTCTGCGGATGAAAGGCTGTACTGAAATCTAGCCTGGTACCCAAAATCTGGTGCAGCTGATTCCAAAACTTCGAAGTAAACTGGGTCCCTTTATCTGATACGGTGGTCCTCGGAACTCCATGCAGACATATGATCATGTTCATATATATGTTGGCCAACTTCGCACTTGTATAAGTGGTTTTCACTGGGATAAAGTGAGCCACGTTGGTCAAATGATCCACTACTACCCAGATAGAATTGTATCCCGATCGAGTCCTGGGTAATCCGGTGATAGAATCCATGCCAAGCTTATCCCACTTCCATTCGGGTATCGGCATAGGCTGCAGTAATCCAGCTGGCTTATGATGTTCTACCTTCACTCTCTGACATACATCACACACGGCTACATACTCAGTAATATCCTTCTTCATACCAGTCTACCAGAAATGCTCCGTCAAATCCAAATACATCTTGGTGTTTACGGGGTGTATCGAGTATGGCGAGTCATGAGCTTCCTGCAGTATTAACTTCCTGATCTCTGCATTATTGGGCACATAAACACGGTCCTCAAACCACAAGGTGTCGTGCTCATCCTCACGAAAACCTTTGGCTTTTCCTTTGCTCATCTTCTCCATCTCAGCAATCTCCTTATCATCCTTCTGAGCTTCTCGAATCTTTCCCAATAAAGTTGACTGGACCTCCATTGTTGCGACAAAACCTCTAGGGACTATCTCCAAACGTAGCTCCCTGAGATCTTCGGCTAACTCCTTTGGTAATCCCCTGCTTACGAGGGTATTGGCGTAACTCTTCTGGCTCAAAGCGTCTTCTATGACAGTGGCCTTTCCTGGATGATAGTGCAACTTCATATCATAATCCTTTATAAGCTCCAACCGTCTCCTTTGCCTGAGATTTAGCTCCTTCTGTGTGAAAATGTACTTCAAACTCTTGTGTTCCGTGTACACATCACAACGGTTTCCAATAAGAAAATGTCTCCAGGTCTTGAGCGCATGAACTGCGGCTGCTAACTCCAAATCATGCGTGGCATAATTCAACTCATGCGGTCAAAGCTGACGTGAGGCATATGAAACAACTCTACCGTCTTGCATGAGTACACCTCCAAGTCCTAAGCAAGAAGCGTCGCAATACACTTGGAAATCCTTGCGTATATCCGGCAGGATCAGCACTGGGGCTGTGACCAATCGTTTCTTCAGCTCCTGAAAACTTGCCTCACATTCATCTGTCCATTTGAACTTGGTGTCTTTCTTCAACAACTCCATCATGGGCTTTGCAATCTTAGAAAAATTCTCAATGAATCTCCGATAATATCCCGCGAGTCCAAGAAAACTGCGGATCTCTCCGACTGAGGTGGGTGCCAACCACTCAGTGACAGACTGAAACTTGGTAGGATCCACTGCTATACCTTCTCCTGATATAACATGGCCAAGAAATCCAACTTCCTTCAACCAAAACTCACACTTGCTGAACTTGGCATACAACTGGTGTTCCCTGAGCTTCTCGAGAACTAAACGCAAATGCTCCTTGTGCTCCTCTTCATTCTTCGAGTACACCAAGATATCATCAATGAACACCACGACAAACTTATCCAAGAACTCCATGAACACCTTATTCATCATACTCATGAAATAGGCTGGGGCGTTAGTCATTCCGAATGACATAACCGTGTACTCATATAGCCCGTATCTTGTCGTGAAAGCTGTCTTAGGTATATCCTGTTCTCGGATCTTCAGCTGGTGGTATCCTGATCGTAGATCGATCTTGGAGAATACTTTAGCTCCTTGTAGCTGGTCAAACAAATCATTGATCATCGGCTGTGGGTACTTGTTCTTGATCGTCACTTCATTCAATGCACGATAATCAACAACCATTCTTAACGATCCATCCTTCTTCTCAACCAAGAGCATTGGGGCTCCCCACGGTGATGAACTTCGTCGAATGTATCCTTTCTCCAATAACTCTTTGATCTGCTGCTTAATCTCCTCCAGATCATTTGCGGGCATCCGGTATGGTCTCTTTGATATCAGTCCGGTGCCTGGCAACAGCTCTATCAAAAACTCAATGTCTTGATCCGGCGGCATGCCTGGTAATTCCTCTGGAAATACATCCGGGTAATCCTTCACTACACGCACTTCCTCCTGAACAACTCCCGTGAGAGAATTTACTTGGGTCCTCCTCGGCGCCTTCTTGGATACATACTTGATCCTTTTTCCCTCCAGGGTGGTGAGCAGAATTGACTTACTGGCGCAATCGATGTTTCCTCCATACATCGATAGCCAGTCCATTCCTTGTATCACATCCAATCCTTGCAACTCCAGAATTATTAAGTCTGTGGGGAACACGTGCCTACCGATGGTCAATGGCATCTGAAAACATCCTTGGCTTGCCATATACTCCGCTCCTGGCGAGCTTACTAACATGGGTGTCCTAAGAACTTTGGTGGGAAACTTATACTTATCCACAAATCCCCTTGAAATGTATGAATGCGATGCACTAGTATCAAAAAGAACGATTGTAGTAAATGACTTAACCAAAAACTTACCTATAACTGCATCTGGCTGCTCTTCAACCTCCTACACGTTAACGTGGTTCACTTGTCCCCTATTGAAAGGGTTGGGCTTCTTCCCAGAGCTTCCATTGCCATTTCCATTCTTTGCTTCAGGACACTCATTGGCATAATGTCCAGTCTTCCCGCGCTTGAAACAAGTAATGTGACTTTGGTCCTTCTTGGCGGGTGTGGCTGGGTTAGAGCGGTTCTGGTTCCTGCCTGCTCCATTCCCATTTCCATTCTTGGGGCCACTGTGGTTATGCGAACTTCCTCCATTGTGCGTATGGCCTCCATGGTTATGGGTATATCCTCCCGAGTTCGGGGTAAAACGAGGCTTCTGCTGAGCTCCTGAATTGTACTTCCCTTGTCCATACTTCCTCTTGCGCCTCTCAATCTGCTGCTGCTTCCCTTCAATCATAAGAGCCTTGTCTACCAACTCCTGGTAGTTGTTAAATGTTGCCACCATTAACTGCATACTCATCTCATCATTCAACCCTTCCATAAACTTCTCCTGCTTCGCGGCATATTTGGCCACATCATCTGGGGCATAACGGGATAACTTGCTGAACTCATCCACATACTGCCACACAGTACGGTTTCCCTGGCGTAAGTTTCGAAACTCACGCTTCTTCATGCTCATCGCTCCAGTTGAGACATGTGTTGTGCGAAATGCTTGCTGAAACTGCTCCCAAGTGACATTGGCTATGGGGAAGGTGGCTGTGTAATTCTCCCACCATGAGGCTGCGGGTCCATCCAATTGATGTGCGGCAAAACGCACCTTCTTAGCATCTGTGCAACCTGCGGTGGTCAACTCCCTTCCAATCCTACGTAGCCAATCATCGGCAACTATTGGCCCGGTGCTACTGGAAAACACCGGTGGCTGTAACCTCAGAAAACGGGCTAAGTTGTCAACTGGAGGTGGTGGCGGTGGGTTGTTGTTGTTGTTGTTGTTGCCTTGGTTCTGGACTAGTAACTACATCAAGGCATTCTGCTGTTGGATCAACTGAGTGAGCTCCGGTGGGAAGACAAATCCGGGGTCACGTCTCGGAGGCATCTAATGGGTTTAGAGGGGAGAGATTAGAATAGAATGAGGTCTAGTGAGAAAGCACTACCCATATGCACATGAGACAAACACATTCATATCACACCAATCAATTCAAACAAGGGCATACAGTCGATCTAACTATCGTTACAGTGCTCGGACTACTACTATATACATGGGGGAATACTACTGATAATATGGTGGTCGACTAGAAATTTTGATCGCTGGAAGACTCCATGATATCCGCTCCAGCTTCGTCTTCATAATCATCATCACTACTGTCGGGGTTGGAGTTGGTGTCGTCGATGATGATGTTGTCTTCAGAACGAATGTCCTCAGAAGGATCGTCACCTCCTCCTGGCGCGGGGTCTCCCATGAACACTCCTAGCTTCCTTGTCAGGTCATCATTCTTCTCCACTAGTATTGCGATTTCCTCCTCATATCCGTCGCATGTAGACTTGAGTTCCTCTTCAAGCTCCATGTTCCTGGTCATCACCTTCTTCAGGTCTATCATGCTTGCACACATTTGGTTCTCCTGGCGACGAATGTGCTGGTTTAACTCCTGGATGAAAGCTGCAATGGATATGTCCCTCCTGGTGCTGATCAACTCCCATTGCTCATCTCGGCGCCCACATATCTGATAGATGGTGTCCTTAAGTTCCTTGTGATAAACTTCGCCGATGTGTCCCATGGCGATGTGGGCTGCCATGCTCTTTCCTAGACTCCAGGTTGGTGCATCAAAGGAAAACTCTATGGGTTTAGTAACTGGTGTGAATGTCCTTCCTAGAACTTGAACTCGAATCATCCAACGTTCCTCTTCTGGTAAAGTGGCGGTGTAGGTCCCGGTGAAGCTTGGTATTCCTATGTTTAGGTACTTAGTGACTTCCTTCAAGTGTCGTCCAAAAGGTGTGTCTTCATCCAGTTGTGCAAACTTGTTCCTTGAGTCCGCCATCCTATAGAGTGGAAAATGGAGAGGAGTCAGAAATGAGTAGAGAAGAGTGACCTATGGTTTATCTTAGTGGTCGTGTCCTACAATCAGCATGTGCTCTGATACCATCTTGTAACGATCCGACCTCAAACGGTCAAATCTCTGTGCATAAGTGTCATCCCTGGATCGGTAATGCTGACACACATAGTACTTGAAGGATTTATAACAGAGTGCAATCACACACTTATTACATCGAATGTCTCAAAAGAGAAGCTATTACAATAATATGGCTTAAGGCCATCTAAATAAGATAACAGCGGAAGGCTTGGAAGATAAAGTGAGTCCATCAACTCCAACAACATAGCTGAGTGCACGACAGCGACCTAGCGCACCTTACTCTTCGTCTTGAAAGTCTGCAACATGATATGTTGCAGCCCAAAATGGGTCAGCTCATGGAATATGCTGGCAATGTAACACAGTAGAGCAATGAACAAAATAAATGCTATCACTACATGCATATATGGTTGGTGGAGGCTCTATGGTTATAATGTTTTTGCGAAAAGCCAATTTTTTCCTACATCAAATGAATATATTTTATTTAACTATCATGGTAGTTGATAAACATTGAGAATGGTACCCCCATCTCAATCCCAATGAAAAGTAATTAATAACCCAAAAAATTAGTTTAGAGTGATGAGATCGACATGATAATCCAAGAACCAGATACTCAAATTGTCCATAACCAGGGACACGGCTAACCATGATTAGTTTGTACACTCTGCAGAGGTTTGCACACTTTTCCCCGCAAGACTCTATCTCCTCCGTTGGATTTCTCGCACTACATGGTGTTTGAGAAACGGATGACCGAGACACAGTCTTTCAGAAACATTAACTCTTTATTCTAGGTGGACAGTTACACCTACCTTCCCCTACATCTGCTAGCCCACCGGTGAAAGAGGTCATGCACCATACTCAACTATGCTAGAGCCCATAATAGCTTGTTGTTGTACACGGAAGTTTCTAGCATGAATAATCTTATGATCCCTTTGAGCCTGGGTGGCGAACCAAAGGACAACACTGTTATATCCCCAGGTGCCCGCAACCAATCCACCCAGATGTGTATTTAAGTAGCCACCTTAAGTTAACCATTAATTAACAATCTCACATCTGTCATGGATCACTCAAACCAAACCACGTCTACGAGCATAGCATAGCAATATAAGCATAACGTAGAAGTAACTCCCAGGGGTTTGATAATAAAAGGGCAATAGGTTCTACCTCATCATCTACTTCCCAATACCCATAAGTTAATCACATCCTAATCATGCAGTGTTTGAGTATTGTAACTAGCGCACAAAAACTGGGCATGAAAAGAGTATGATCAAAGTGTTACTTGCCTTGCTGACGATCCGCAAAACCTAGAGACTCGTAGTAGCACGCTTCGCATTTTGGGAATTCTATCGCAAACAAACAATAGCATACATAAGCACCTAAGCATAGATGCAAGGGTAAAACTCAAATAAGAAAATCCAAATCTGAAACTCCAACTGAAGAGCTGCGATTTGCAAAAAGAATCAATCGAATCGGAGCTACGGAACTGAAAGTACGGTCAAAAGAACATCAAATTCAAATCTGCTTAAAACCAAATTTTAAATTGTCAAAACCTTGTTCAAGTTGATTAACCAGAAAGAGGGGCTTGAGACAAAGATTTTGGCGTTGGTTTCACTGGATTTGGACGAACGGTTAAAAAGTTGCGAGGGTTTGAAGATCAGGGGCGAATCTGCGATAAAAATAATCGCAGATAGGTCCCTGACCGAAAATAAAATAAAAAGAAAAAGACTACGGCGCGAACGTCCGCTAACAGAGGCAAACGAATGAATTCATTCGTTAAAACAAACGAACGAACGTCCGCAAAGTAACCTAAACAGAAGAAAACAGAGAAAACCGAACCGATCTGGGAAAAAAACCGATCTAGGGTTTAAAAAAACATGGTGGCGGCTTTGCGGTTTTTACCGGTTTATAGAAGAAAACCGGCGGGTCGGTGGCGTCAACGACGGCGGACGGCGGGGCGGCTCCGGCGGGGCTCCGCGGCTGCGGCGAGGCGGCGGTGCTCCGCGGCGGCGGCGCGAGACGAGGCAGCGGCAGCCGGCGGTGCGGGGCGGCGGCTGCGGCGGCGGTGGTTGCGGCGGTGGGGCGGGACGAGGGCAGAGGGGTCGGGGCGGCGGCTAAAATAGCCTCGGGAGGGGGGGTCCATGTAGCGACCCGACCTCAAACGGTCAAGTCTATGTGCTTCAGTGTCATCCCTGGATCGGTAATGCTGACACACACAGTACTCGAAGGATTTATAACAGAGTAGCAATCACACACTTATTACATCGAATGTCTCAAAAGAGAACTTATTACAATAAATATGGCTTAAGGCCATCTAATACGATAACAGCGGAAGGCTTGGAAGATAAAGTGAGTCCATCAACTCCAACGGCATAGCTGAGCTGCACGACAACGACCTAACGAACCTTACTCCTCGTCTGAAAAGTCTGCAACATAATACGTTGCAGCCCGAAAATGGGCCAGCACATGGAATATGCTGGCAATATAACACAGTAGAGCAAGAACAGAATAATGCTATTACTACATGGATATTTGGCTGGTGGAAAGCTCTATGGTTATAGTTTTTGCGAAAAGCTAATTTTTTCCTACAACAAAGGAATAAGTTTTATTTTAACTATCATGGTAATTGAAACATCATTGAGAAGGTTCCTCCAACACAATCCCAATTAAAGTAATTATGAACCCAACAATATTAATTTAGAGTGATGATATACTTAGGATACTCCAAGTACTAGATACTCAAGATTGTCCATAACCGGGGACACGGCTAACCATCATTAGATTGTATAGTCTGCAGAGGTTTGCGCACTTTTCCCCACAAGACTCGATCGCCTCCGTTGGATTTCTCGCACTACATGGTATTTGAGAAACGGATGACCGAGACACAGTCTTTCAGAAACATTAACTCTTTACTCCGGGCAGACCATACCAAACCTACATCCCTCTACCTGCTGAGCCTGGGTGGCGGACCTTAGGATGATCACACGGGTACTCCGGGATATCCTAGGACAACACTGGATTCTCTAGGTGCCCGACAAGCAATCCACCCAGATGTGTATTGAAGTTGCCACCTTAAGTTGAACCATTAATTAATCATCTCACATCTGTCATGGATTCACTCACCCAAACCTCGTCTACGAGCATAGCATAAGCAATACGTAGAAGTAACTCCCAAGGTTTGAATATAATAGGGCAATAGGTTCTACCTCATCAGCTACTTCCCAACCCACATATTAATCACATCCTAATCATGCAATGTTTGAGGATTGGAGCTAATGCATAAAAACTGGGTATGAAAATATTATGATCAATGTGTTACTTGCCTTGCTGATGATCCGCAAAACCTAGAGACTCGTAGTAGCACGCTTCGCACTCCGGGAATTCTATCGCAAACAAACAATAGCATACATAAGCATTCAAGCAAAGATGCACGGGCAAAACTCACATAAGGAGAACTAACTAGAAAGTTCAACTTAAGAACTCCGGTTTGCGAAAAGAATCAAATCAAACGGAGCAAAGAAACAAGATTCGTTTACTAATCTGAACTAAAGTCAAATTTTACAGTACCAAAATCTTGTTCAAGTTGATTAAACAGAAAGAGGGTTTCGAGATGAAGATCTAGGCGCTTGAATCGCCTGATTCCGATCAACGAGCGAGAAGATAAACTAAAACGAAAATAGGATCGGAAATCGCGATCGAAAATAATCGCGGAAAATCTGAGAAAAAGAAAACTGACGAACAGGCTAACGAACGAACGTTCGTTGTCTGTAACTAACGAGCCAAAACTGTTCGTTAAAACGAATGTACGGACGAACGTCCGCTAAATAAACTAAACCGAGAAAACCGGCGAACCGATCTAAAAAAACGAACTAGGGTTTTGAAAAAAACCGGATCGGTTTTAGAATAAAACCGAACGGCGGCGGCGTATACCTCCGGCGAGGCGGGGCGGCTCCGGCGAGGCGGCGGTGGTGCGGCGGCGGCGCGACGCGACAGGCGGCGAGGCGCGGCATGCGGCGGCTGCTGCTGCTGCTTGCGGCGGCGGGGTGGCGATTTGGGGGCGGGGGCGGGGGCTTATAAAGGGGAGGGGGCTTGCTTGGGGGAGGGGGCAAGGCGGCGCGGGGAGGAGTCCCGGCCGGACTCGGGGTCGCGGCGGCGGCGGCTTGCCGGTCTCTTGGAAGGAGACGGCGGCGCGGGGCTAGCGGGCCGGCTCGGCTGGGCTTCGGCCCAGGCGGGCGCTGGAGTTTTTTTTTAAATAATTTCGCCGAAAATTAAATAAATCCTAGAAAATAAAATAAAAATCTAAAAATTCCAAAACAAAATTTCACCATCTAAATAAAATATTTGAAACGAGATGAACATTTTCTTGGCCCTAAAATGCAACTTTGAAAAACGTGCAATTTTTCTAATGCAAATAAAATAGCAATAAAATCCGAATAAAATCAAATATTTGATTTTAATATTTTTCCTCCAATATTTCAATTATTTTGGATAAGTCATATTATCTCCTCTCATATATTTTAATATGAAATATTTTTGGAGAGAAAAATAGTTAAAACCAAAATCCCCGTTTCAATATTTGATAAGATTCAAATATGAAAACAATGAAATCCCCAACTCTCTCCGAGGGTCCTTGAGCTGCTTAGGATTTCGAGGATTGCGAAAACGAAATGCAATAAAATATGATATGCATGGATGATCTATGTATAACATTTCAAATTGAAAATTTGGGATGTTACAAACGTACCCCCCTTAAGATGAATCTCGCCCTCGAGATTCGGGTTGGCTAGAAAATAGGTGTGGGTGGTCTTTGCGAAGATCATCCTCTCGTTCCCAGGTGGCTTAATCCTCGGTATGGTGGCTCCACTGAACTTTGCAAAACTTAATAACCTTACTGCGGGTGACTCGGCTGGCAAATTCAAGAATCTTGACTGGCTTCTCCTCATAGGTCAGATCACTGTCCAACTGAATCGCCTCCAAGGGTACTGTATCTCTTAACGGTATATCGGCCATCTCCGCATGACACTTCTTCAATTGTGAGACGTGGAACACATCATGAACTCCTGATAGTCCTTCAGGTAACTCCAACTTGTAGGCAACCTCTCCCATACGTTCCAAAACACGATACGGTCCTACAAATCTCGGGGCTAACTTTCCCTTAACTCCAAAACGTTTCATTCCTCGCAAGGGTGATACTCGCAGATATGCTCTATCTCCAATTTCATAGGTTACCTCCTTGCGTTTCGAATCTGCATAACTCTTCTGCCTGGACTGAGCTACCTTCAGTCTATCTCGGATCAACTTAACTTTCTCTTCAGACTCCTTGATCAAGTCTGGTCCAAACAGCTGTCGGTCTCCAACTTCATCCCACATCAACGGTGTTCTGCACCTTCGTCCATACAGGGCTTCGAACGGTGCCATCTTCAAACTGGCTTGATAGCTATTGTTGTATGAGAACTCTGCGTAGGGCAAATTGTCATCCCAACTAGATCCATAATCAAGCAAACAGGCCCTCAACATGTCCTCCAGAATCTGGTTGACTCTCTCGGTGTGTCCATCTGTCTGCGGGTGAAATGCTGTACTGAACTCCAATCTCGTTCCCAAAGTCTGGTGCAGTTGATGCCAAAACATTGAAGTAAATTGTGTTCCTCCATCAGATACGATGGTCCTCGGAACTCCATGCAGACATACGATCTTGGTCATATATATCTTGGCCAGCTTCGCACTTGTATAGGTGGTTTTCACTGGGATAAAGTGAGCCACTTTGGTCAAGCGATCAACTACTACCCATATAGAATCGTATCCTGATTTGGTCCTGGGCAATCCGGTGATAAAATCCATGCCAAGTTTATCCCACTTCCATTCGGGTATCGGCATAGGCTATAACAATCCTGCTGGCTTTTGATGCTCAGCCTTCACTCTCTGACATACATCACATACAGCTACATACTCGGCAATATCCTTCTTCATACCAGTCCACCAGAAATGTTCCTTAAAATCCAAATACATCTTGGTGTTTCTGGGGTGTATCGAGTATGGTGAGTCATGAGCCTCCTGAAGTATTAACTTCCTGATCTCTGTGTTATTGGGCACATAAACACGGTCCTCAAACCGTAGGGTGTCGTGCTCATCCTCACAAAAACCTTTGGCCTTTCCTTTGCTCATTCTCTCTTTTATCTCAGCAATCTCTTTGTCTTCCTTCTGAGCTTCTCGAATCTTTCCTAACAATGTAGACTGAACCTCCATTGTTGCAACAAAACCTCTAGGAACAATCTCCAATCGAAGTTCCCTAAGATCCTCTGCTAACTCCTTCGGCAATCCCATGCTCACCAGGGTGTTAGCATAACTCTTCCGACTAAAAGCGTCTGCTACGACATTGGCCTTGCCTGGATGATAGTGCAGCTTCATGTCATAATCCTTTATGAGCTCCAACCATCTCCTCTGCCTAAGGTTCAACTCCTTTTGTGTGAAAATGTACTTCAAACTCTTATGATCCGTGTACACATCACAACGGTTTCCAATAAGGTAATGTCTCCAAGTCTTGAGCGCATGCACTACTGCTGCTAACTCCAAATCATGCATGGCATAATTCAATTCATGCGGTTTTAGTTGTCGTGAGGCATCCGAAACAACTCTTCCATCCTGCATAAGCACACTTCCAAGTCCTAGTGTGACGCCCGGATAATTAAGCTATAGTAAACCTCTGTTAACGATGCCACGTCACCATGATCACTTTAGTTAATCTCGGGTTAGTTCAAAAAACGATTCAAAATTCAAATTCAAATTCAATTACTAAGTGAAATTCAAAATTTCACAAACATGAAATCTAAAATGTTCATCATGTGGCTAATAATCATTTGTTACTATTGGTGGTGAACCAACATTTTTATAAGGTGTTTCACTGCCCTAAACTAAATAAAACAATGTCCTAGCCGATAATTTAATTGCCTTTCTAATTGGTAAAAATACTAAACTACTTTATTTTGGTGCCAAGTTAATTATATTAGTGACCTAAGTTAAATTGGTATTTTAGGTGCAAGATTAGTTTTTTATAAAACTATTTTGCTTTCTGAAAATAAAAGAAAACAGAAAAGTTAAAAAAAATGTAAAAGAGAGGTGAGAGAGAGAGAGATCCACCCCCTGCCCCTGGGCCTTAGCCGGCTGAATCGGTCCAGCGGCCCAGCACCTCCCCCCTCTCTTTGTCGTCTTCCCCCTCCTCTTCTGTTCAACCGACCGAGGGCGCACGCCCCTCGCCGTCCCCGCCTGACCTGCTCGCCGCCCCACGCCGCCACATCGCCGAGGGGATAAGGACGAGCCCCCTAGGCCTCGTCGACAACCCTCGAGATCTTTCTCCCCCGCCTGCTCCTCTCCCTCGCTTTTCCATCTCGCCCGAACACCATCATCGCCGCCGTTCGCCATTAACGCGGACACCATGCTCCCCACGCCTCGCCGAGGAGTCCAACAGCTCCGCCTGCTTCCTCTACTCCATCTCTGACCAAGGGTTCGAGCTCGGCGCCACCACAGCCCCGAAATCGAGTTCTTCCGCGCCTACGGTCGCCGGCGCTCCTCCGCCGATTGCCGACGCCCTGCTGCTCCTAAGCCACCACCGTGGCCTCCGTGTGCCTCCCCGGTGAGCAGTCTCACCTTTCCCCTCTCTCAGCGCTGCTCGTAGATGCCCGTAGCCGCTACTTCCATTTTCACCTGAGCTTTACTCCGCCGCGGTGCTCGTCGCCGTCGCTACCGATGATAAAGTGCTCAACCGAGCTCGTAGTGGTGCTCCGGGCACCTCTAGGACCCCGTCGGACCCCTCTTTTGGGCATGTCGCAGCCTGTGTCGTTGTTCGCGATGACACCAGAACACCGGCGTCCGCCACGGTCGACACCGCCGTCGATGTAGCGCGCCACTCCGGTCGAGTTAGCCCACGTGACCGATGTAAATCGATGCGGCATCGGACGCTCGATCGAACGCGCCTAGCCGCACCTCTCCCCGTGCCCCGTAGCGTTTTTCCGGCGAAGTCCGGCGATGCTCCGCCGCGGAGATGGTCGTCGGCGTGTCTCCGGCGCCGCCCGCCGACGTGGCCCTTCGGGCCCCACCTCACAGCCACTAAACACGGGCCCCAGGGCCCCCCTTGACTTGTTGACCGCGGTCAACGTGCTGACTGGGTGGCCCCCAGTCACTGACATGCGGCCCCCCCTCTGTTAATTAGTCTAACAATTGTTTTTATAAATAAAATTAATTTGTTAGATTAAACACTCACTGACATATGGGGCCCACCCCTCTAATTAGACTGTTAGTTTAGTTTAAATTACTGTTAGACTAACAGAGGCTGACATGTGGGTCCCACTGGACCCACCTGTCTGGTTTGACTGGTCAGCCGACCTGTTGACCTGCTGACGTCAGCGTTACCTCATGCTGACGTCATAATTCATTTTTGCTAAATTCAGATAATTCCAGAAATTCAAATAATCTTTGAAAATTCATATCTTTTAAACTGTAACTCGGATAAAAATGTTTTATATATGAAAGTTGCTCAGAACGACGAGACGAATCCGAATACGCAGCCCGTTCGTCCACCACACATCCCTAACCTATCGAACTCGCAACTTTCCCCCCCTCCGGTTCATCTGTCCGAAACCGCGGAACACCGGGGATACTTTCCCGAATGTTTCCCCCCCTTCGCAGGTACCACCTACTGTCGCGTTAGGACACACCTCGCACTGCTCATTGTCATGTCACGCATCGTCATGTTTATGTTTGCATTGTATTTACTGTTTCTTCCCCCTCTTCTCTCCGGTAGACTACGAGACCGACACTGTTGCTGCCCAGTTCGACTACGGAGTTGACGACCCCTCCTACTTGCCAGAGCAACCAGGCAAGCCCCCCCCTTGATCACCAGATATCGCCTATTCTTCTCTATACTGCTTGCATTAGAGTAGTGTAGCATGTTACTGCTTTTCGTTAATCCTATCCTGATGCATAGCCTGTCATTGTTGCTACAGTTGTTACCCTTACCTGCTATCCTACTGCTTAGTATAGGATGCTAGTGTTCCATCAGTGGCCCTACACTCTTGTCCGTCTGCCATGCTATACTATTGGGCCGTGATCACTTTGGGAGGTGATCACGGGTATATACTATATACATTATATACATGACACATGTGGTGACTAAAGTCGGGTCGGCTCGCTGAGTACCCGCAAGTGATTCTGATGAGGGGGCTGAAAGGACAGGTGGCTCCACCCCGGTAGAGGTGGGCCTGGGTTCCTGACGGCCCCCGACTGTTACTTTATGGCGGAGCGACAGGGCAGGTTGAGACCACCTAGGAGAGAGGTGGGCCTGGCCCTGGTCGGCGTTCGCGGATACATAACACGCTTAACGAGTTCTTGGTATTTGATCTGAGTCTGGCCATTTGGTCTATACGCACTAACCATCTACGCGGGAGTAGTTATGGGTATCCCGACGTCGTGGTATCAGCCGAAGCTCTTTTGACGCAGCGACTGAGTGGCGCGCGCCGCATTGGACCGTAAGCTCGCGCTTGTATTAAGGGGGCTAGGTCTGCTTCCGGCCGCGTACGCAACGTGCAGATGTGCATAGGGCGATGGGCCCAGACCCCTACGCGCATAGGTTTAGACCGGCGTGCTGACCTCTCTGTTGAGCCTAGGTGGGGCTGCGACGTGTTGATCTTACGAGGCCGGGCATGACCCAGGAAAGTGTGTCCGGCCAAATGGGATCGAGCGTGTTGGGTTATGTGGTGCACCCCTGCAGGGAAGTTTATCTATTCGAATAGCCGTGTCCCTCGGTAAAAGGACGACCCGGAGTTGTACCTTGACCTTATGACAACTAGAACTGGATACTGAATAAAATACACCCTTCCAAGTGCCAGATACAACCCGGTGATCGCTCTCTAACAGGGCGACGAGGAGGGGATCGCCGGGTAGGATTATGCTATGCGATGCTACTTGGAGGACTTCAATCTACTCTCTTCTACATGCTGCAAGATGGAGATGTCCAGAAGCGTAGTCTTCGACAAGACTAGCTATCCCCCTTTTATTCTGGCATTCTGCAGTTCAGTCCACTGATATGGCCCTTTACACATATACCCATGCATATGTAGTGTAGCTCCTTGCTTGCGAGTACTTTGGATGAGTACTCACGGTTGCTTTTCTCTCTCTTTCCCCTTTCTATACCTGATTGTCGCAACCAGATGCTGGAGTCCAGGAGCTAGAGATCCCGAGGATGATTCTACATGGAGTTCGGCTTCGAGGAGTAGTTAGGAGGTCCCAGGCAGGAGGCCTTGCCTTTTCGATCGTTGCTACTTTTGTGCTAGCCTTCTTAAGGCAAACTTGTTTAACTTATGTCTGTACTCAGATTTTGTTGCTTCCACTGACTCGTCTGTGATCGAGCACTTGTATTCGAGCCCTCGAGGCCCCTGGCTTGTATTATGATGCTTGTATGACTTTTTTTGTTGTTGTAGAGTTGTGTTGTGATATCTTCCCGTGAGTCCCTGATCTTGATCGTACACATTTGCGTGCATGATTAGTGTACGGTCAAATCGGGGGCGTCACAAGTTGGTATCAGAGCCAACTGCCTGTAGGAATCCCCATTTCCAACTCCTTGGCCGAAGTTGAGTCTAGTCAGTGAAAACTGTTTTACTAACATGGCTGTGTGGCTTACGGGCCCACATCGCCATTGGGTGGTATTAGGATCTTT
The DNA here is from genome assembly GCF_018294505.1 of Triticum aestivum. Taxonomy (NCBI): domain Eukaryota; kingdom Viridiplantae; phylum Streptophyta; class Magnoliopsida; order Poales; family Poaceae; genus Triticum; species Triticum aestivum. The sequence continues at coordinate 164,181,239 of NC_057802.1, forward strand.
TACTCCTTGTCTATACTCTGGGACTCTGATCTCTCTTCTATTCGGGTTAAGTGAATTTTACTAAATCGAACCTTAGGATCTCGTTATCACTTTCACCCGGAGAGCCCCTTATTACTGATGATCGTCTGCTGCCCGTGAAGACCCTGAAGATACTCTCCGTTGATAACCCGAGAACTTGTGTTCATCGCTTTTGCAATTCCCTTTCATCGATAAACTCCTATGGATAACCACGCATACTCGCCATTCATACAATATTTCCCAGTTGATCTTGTTATTACAAGATACCCCGAAATTCTCTCTGTTGTTCCGAGAATCCTTTGAGCTTACTGCCTTGCTGTTCTTTGTCACCTGAATACCCCTACGGATAATCCTCGCACTTACCGAGTATCCGGTCATCCCCAGTTGATTCAAGTATTCCACAATAGTCTTCAAAATACTATTCGATCTTCCGAAAATCCTCAGGAGCCTATTGCTCTTGAAATTCTTGTTTGCTTGCATTATGGTTAATCCCATAAGTCTCGTAATCTTATTGGCATTTCTTGTCATTATCATTTTTAGTCCGTTGATTCAATTTGTTGCGAATGCTCGCAATCCTCAATCATATCCTAGAATTCATTCTTCCGGCTCAAACGTCATTTTAAACGTGAGCTGGATCTCGACCTATCAAATTGCCATCGATTGTACCCCTAAGCCTACCCAACTTATCCATTCTTGATCAGAGCGTTGCTTCTGACCCCCTGATTTGGAAATCATAATTCTTTTGCATTTGAACTTTGAGTTAGTCAGTTGTTTCTATAATCAGATCTCCTTGCGTTCTTCTTCCTCTGGTTGAGTACCGATGCTCACATCAGATCCCTAGTGGACCATCGGTTCCTTTGTTGGATTTTATCCGACAGTGTCCTTCATATTGAATAACCTTGTGAGCCTTTCCATGGGTATATAATGCCTTTGGTAAATTGTATCATCTGTTTTTGAACAATGCTCTTCTTTCGAGCTTGTAATATTTACTCCGAAGTTTTTGGTATATGTTCCTAAGATGCCTTGATGAGTTGAAACCTATGCCTTTCATAATATGTGTGAACTCGAAAGTTTTCATGAGTCATACTCTTCTGGTATTTTGCCAGATAAAAAATTTCAACACTGCAACTTCATCAAACGCGAGAAGTGAATGAAAGGTTATGCATTGAAGAAGTGGGAGTCGACCTTGAACTTTGTGTTCATGCCCATGGACACGATGTAGATCTTATCATTAAATCTTTTCTTAAATTAATTATTCCCTTGGTATAAGTTCATCTTATATCTGGGATCTGGCCTTTTGCAATCGTGGTTCCGACCATGTTCTCCTTTAAATACCATTTCTTGGACAAGTTAAATCACTTGTCTTCTGCAGGTCAATACGCCTGCCCAACCTCTATTATGATCTACCTTTGAGTATTACCCCTGGTATCTCGGGGATATCTTACCATTGCACTACATCTTATAAACTTTGATGAAGTACTACCTTACCTTGTCTTTGTCACTTCATGGGCTCTGGGTTGTTTGTCAACCGAGAACACCGAATAGTGAATCAAGTCCGCACTCCGATTCAATAACTCTAGGTAATTTTCGTTGCTTACGAGTTTAATAATCATTAAGTCATTCCTAGCCTGATCGGCTATATCATTATCATGCAAACTTTTTATCTGTGCTACCCGGTCCTTCCCGGAACACAACCTTCGATGATGAGCTAAGCTTACGTCGATTTTCCTTGTCATATCATTTCGCCTTGAACAACAAGCTTGATTTCGAGTTTGTGTCGTACCCCTGGTTCCAATAACTTTTCGCTTCATCATTCCTTTGACTTGATGTCATCGTCGATCGATTCCCTCTTCATAAATTCTCGCTACAAATGTGTCGTGAACATCATCAACATTCTGAGCTCTTCCAAGATATCTATCGAATTCTGGATGAGAAATACCATCCTTGCCCTCGATGATTTATTTTATCATCGACCATTTTATTGCCTTCCAATCAACACAAACTTGTTCGTGTTTTGTGTTGTACCTTGATTTCCTTGCTATCTAGCTTATGATATGTTCTACCTTGGAGTATTACCATCTTTTATGTCAAGAATGTCGTAAGAATTTCTCCACCTCTTGAGAATTCTTGATATAGTAATACTTCTCGCCATCTCCATTTGCTTTCTGATCCCCGTGTTGTTTCTAACCTGAATACCGACAATTGAACTAGGATGCGTGAATTCAAAACTTCTAGCAATCCTATTGCTTTGGAGCTAATGGTCGATAGTTCATGCTTAGACTATTGGTTATCGAATCACCGTTCCAACATTGATCATGCTACCTAAGCCCATATTTTGGGTGCAGCTTTCCACCAATGTTTAATTGGGTATGTTTTCCTCGAGCATACCTCATTATATCATTCGATCTAGCTAATGTTATCTCCTTGTTCACATAGTTGTGGAAATCCATCTTTTGGAAATCTCAATGAATTGTCGCTGAGTCCATCAGCCACCCCCTCATCCTCTCCTTGATTTAATGATGAACTCTTGTTCCGGAACTCGCTTCCATGGTTTAATTCCCGAGAATCATACAATGTCACCTCGACAATTTGTGTTGCACCTTTCATCTCATGCATCCTGAGTCTGAGTTATCCTGACACCAATCAAATCTGAATCTCAGTCAGATATGATGGTTGGAACATATTTCCAAGAGTTATAACATTGGCCTATTTATGACCCGGTAAGGTGATGACATGCCAAACACACCTGGCCGGAGGAACTATTGTTATAAGCTTTCCTTTCAGCAAGGTTATCTATTCTTCCATGAGGAAATTTTAAGACTTATTCTATAAGTTGTTCCTGATGGATCCTTTTTGTTTCCAAATTCTGATCTTCACCAGTTGACCATGTCAATGCTATCTCAAAGCATGTCTATGGTACTCCGATTTTCAACAAGAACATTTGAAGCCCAATACTAAATGTTTCTTGCTCAATTATCCAAACACAGCTGTATGGGTTATGTCATGAAATTCCTCTCCCCTTACCTAAATGGTTTTCTACTTTCTATCCTGTCATGGATATGATACACTGCTTGTCCTTGGGAAGGATATACCCTTGAAATATGTGTTTAAACACATTTTCCTTTCCATTCTTCTGTTTAATCTGATAATCATATTTTCCTTTCCATTGTTTGGTTTAACCTTTCTGGTGATCTATATGATCTAAGCAGTAATATTCTCCTGCTTACGTAAACACCTCGGTGTACAACTCTTTCAGTAAGACCCTGTTACTATTGTTGAGGACATTTCGGTAGCCACCGATGGATGAGAACTTGCCTATTGGTCCGCCTCGTTTCAACGAGCAGGAAAATGGTTCTCTTCGTCCCTCGCCCTTGGTACCGACGATGTTGCTGACATATAACTGACAGGCTACCCTCTGACATGCCTTGCTATCATGATCGTGCAAGATGTCACCGCCCTTCCTACTTTTAACCCACATGGTGGGCCCATAACCCACAGTTCCACAGGATCGAAACCTGACTCTCCTGTGCACCCCCTATTCCCAAATTTATTCATCGCGCGTGGCCTCATATGTAATTCACGGATCTCCGTCCTACTGATCTATATTGGCATCAGACATAATACTTATTCCGATTGCTTTGAACACCTTTCACACTTTGTTTCAGGCTTCGAACGATTGCCTACCCGTTTGAAACTTCTCATGGTACTTTCTTACTTACTCTCGGCTTTTCTTAAGATTTAGTTCGAGAGATACTTTCCGCCACCTTCCCCGATGATATTGACGAGATAGTAAACCCTGCAGAAGTCCGTTCTTCCAGAATACCCCCCTTACTCTGTCGTAAGTACGATGGAGTTCCCGAAGAGAGGACGACAACTTTATCATGATGACCTGAAACAGCAGAATGAAGACATCAATGTAATGGATCAACCTCTTCGAGAAGAACAACCAAGACCAAGAACGCTCCCTAGAATTTCGTAACCCGAACCTTCCCCCTTTACTTCCCTCTTAAATCTCAGGACGAGATTTCTTGTAGTGGAGGAGAATTGTGACGCCCGGATAATTAAGCTACAGTAAACCTCTGTTAATGATGCCATGTCACCATGATCACTTTAGTTAATCTCGGGTTAGTTCAAAAAACCGATTCAAAATTCAAATTCAAATTCAATTACTAAGTGAAATTCAAAATTTCACAAACATGAAATCTAAAATGTTCATCATGTGGCTAATAATCATTTGTTACTATTGGTGGTGAACCAACATTTTTATAAGGTGTTTCACTGCCCTAAACTAAATAAAACAATGTCCTAGCCGATAATTTAATTGCCTTTCTAATTGGTAAAAATACTAAACTACTTTATTTTGGTGCCAAGTTAATTATAGCAGTGACCTAAGTTAAATTGGTATTTTAGGTGCAAGATTAGTTTTTTATAAAACTATTTTGCTTTCTAAAAATAAAAGAAAACAGAAAAGTTAAAAAAATGTAAAAGAGAGGTGAGAGAGAGAGAGATCCACCCCCTGCCCCTGGGCCTTAGCCGGCCGAATCGGTCCAGCGGCCCAGCACCTCCCCCTCCCTTTGTCGTCTTCCCCCTCCTCTTCTGTTCAACCGACCGAGGGCGCACGCCCCTCGCCGTCCCCGCCTGACCTGCTCGCCGCCCCACGCCGCCACATCGCCGAGGGGATAAGGACGAGTCCCCTAGGCCTCGTCGACAACCCTCGAGATCTTTCTCCCCCGCCTGCTCCTCTCCCTCGCTTTTCCATCTCGCCCGAACACCATCATCGCCGCCGTTCGCCATTAACGCGGCCACCATGCTCCCCACGCCTCGCCGAGGAGTCCAACAGCTCCGCCTGCTTCCTCTACTCCATCTCTGACCAAGGGTTCGAGCTCGGCGCCACCACAGCCCCGGAATCGAAATCTTTCGCGCCTACGGTCGTCGGCGCTCCTCCGCCGATTGCCGACGCCCTGCTGCTCCTAAGCCACCACCGTGGCCTCCGTGTGCCTCCCCGGTGAGCAGTCTCTCCTTTCCCCTCTCTCAGTGCTGCTCGTAGATGCCCGTAGCCGCCACTTCCATTTTCACCCGAGCTTTACTCCGCCGCGGTGCTCGTCGCCGTCGCTACCGACGATAAACTGCTCAACCGAGCTCGTAGTCGTGCTCCGGGCACCTCTAGGACCCCGTCGGACCCCTCTTTTGGGCATGTCGCAGCCTCTGTCGTTTTTCGCGATGACACCAGAACACCGGCGTCCGCCACGGTCGACACCGCCGTCGATGTAGCGCGCCACTCCGGTCGAGTTAGCCCACGGGACCGACGTAGATCGATGCGGCGTCGGACGCTCGATCGAACGCGCCTAGCCGCACCTCTCCCCGTGCCCCGTAGCGTTTTTCCGGCGAAGTCCGGCGATGCTCCGCCGCGGAGATGGTCGCCGGCGTGTCTCCGGCGCCGCCCGCCGACGTGGCCCTTCGGGCCCCACCTCACAGCCACTAAACACGGGCCCCAGGGCCCCCCTTGACTTGTTGACCGCGGTCAACGTGCTGACTGGGTGGCCCCCAGTCACTGACATGCGGCCCCCCTCTGTTAATTAGTCTAACAATTGTTTTTATAAATAAAATTAATTTGTTAGATTAAACACTCACTGACATATGGGGCCCACCCCTCTAATTAGACTGTTAGTTTAGTTTAAATTACTGTTAGACTAACAGAGGCTGACATGTGGGTCCCACTGGACCCACCTGTCTGGTTTGACTGGTCAGCCGACCTGTTGACCTGCTGACGTCAGCGTTACCTCATGCTGACGTCATAATTCATTTTTGCTAAATTCAGATAATTCCAGAAATTCAAATAATCTTTGAAAATTCATATCTTTTAAACTGTAACTCGGATAAAAATGTTTTATATATGAAAGTTGCTCAGAACGACGAGACGAATCCGAATACGCAGCCCGTTCGTCCACCACACATCCCTAACCTATCGAACTCGCAACTTTCCCCCCCTCCGGTTCATCTGTCCGAAACCGCGAAACACCGGGGATACTTTCCCGAATGTTTCCCCCCCTTCGCAGGTACCACCTACTGTCGCGTTAGGACACACCTCGCACTGCTCATTGTCATGTCACGCATCGTCATGTTTATGTTTGCATTGTATTTACTGTTTCTTCCCCCTCTTCTCTCCGGTAGACTACGAGACCGACACTGTTGCTGCCCAGTTCGACTACGGAGTTGACGACCCCTCCTACTTGCCAGAGCAACCAGGCAAGCCCCCCCCCCCTTGATCACCAGATATCGCCTATTCTTCTCTATACTGCTTGCATTAGAGTAGTGTAGCATGTTACTGCTTTTCGTTAATCCTATCCTGATGCATAGCCTGTCATTGTTGCTACAGTTGTTACCCTTACCTGCTATCCTACTGCTTAGTATAGGATGCTAGTGTTCCATCAGTGGCCCTACACTCTTGTCCGTCTGCCATGCTATACTATTGGGCCGTGATCACTTTGGGAGGTGATCACGGGTATATACTATATACATTATATACATGACACATGTGGTGACTAAAGTCGGGTCGGCTCGCTGAGTACCCGCAAGTGATTCTGATGAGGGGGCTGAAGGACAGGTGGCTCCACCCCGGTAGAGGTGGGCCTGGGTTCCTGACGGCCCCCGACTGTTACTTTATGGCGGAGCGACAGGGCAGGTTGAGACCACCTAGGAGAGAGGTGGGCCTGGCCCTGGTCGGCGTTCGCGGATACATAACACGCTTAACGAGTTCTTGGTATTTGATCTGAGTCTGGCCATTTGGTCTATACGCACTAACCATCTACGCGGGAGTAGTTATGGGTATCCCGACGTCGTGGTATCAGCCGAAGCTCTTTTGACGCAGCGACTGAGTGGCGCGCGCCGCATTGGACCGTAAGCTCGCGCTTGTATTAAGGGGGCTAGGTCTGCTTCCGGCCGCGTACGCAACGTGCAGGTGTGCATAGGGCGATGGGCCCAGACCCCTACGCGCATAGGTTTAGACCGGCGTGCTGACCTCTCTGTTGAGCCTAGGTGGGGCTGCGACGTGTTGATCTTACGAGGCCGGGCATGACCCAGGAAAGTGTGTCCGGCCAAATGGGATCGAGCGTGTTGGGTTATGTGGTGCACCCCTGCAGGGAAGTTTATCTATTCGAATAGCCGTGTCCCTCGGTAAAAGGACGACCCGGAGTTGTACCTTGACCTTATGACAACTAGAACTGGATACTGAATAAAATACACCCTTCCAAGTGCCAGATACAACCCGGTGATCGCTCTCTAATAGGGCGACGAGGAGGGGATCGCCGGGTAGGATTATGCTATGCGATGCTACTTGGAGGACTTCAATCTACTCTCTTCTACATGCTGCAAGATGGAGATGTCCAGAAGCATAGTCTTCGACAGGACTAGCTATCCCCCTTTTATTCTGGCATTCTGCAGTTCAGTCCACTGATATGGCCCTTTACACATATACCCATGCATATGTAGTGTAGCTCCTTGCTTGCGAGTACTTTGGATGAGTACTCACGGTTGCTTTTCTCTCTCTTTCCCCTTTCTATACCTGATTGTCGCAACCAGATGCTGGAGTCCAGGAGCTAGAGATCCCGAGGATGATTCTACATGGAGTTCGGCTTCGAGGAGTAGTTAGGAGGTCCCAGGCAGGAGGCCTTGCCTTTTCGATCGTTGCTACTTTTGTGCTAGCCTTCTTAAGGCAAACTTGTTTAACTTATGTCTGTACTCAGATTTTGTTGCTTCCACTGACTCGTCTGTGATCGAGCACTTGTATTCGAGCCCTCGAGGCCCCTGGCTTGTATTATGATGCTTGTATGACTTTTTTTGTTGTTGTAGAGTTGTGTTGTGATATCTTCCCGTGAGTCCCTGATCTTGATCGTACACATTTGCGTGCATGATTAGTGTACGGTCAAATCGGGGGCGTCACACCTAGGCGAGAGGCGTCGCAATACACTTGGAAATCCTTGCGTATATCTGGCAGAATCAGCACTGGGGCTGTAGTCAAACGTTTCTTTAACTCCTGAAAGCTTGCCTCACATTCTTCCATCTATTTAAATTTGGTATCCTTTTTCAATAACTCCATCATTGGCTTCGCAATCTTGGAAAAATTCTCAATGAATCTCTGGTAGTATCCCGCGAGTCCAAGGAAACTGCGGATCTCGCTAACTGAAGTGGGTGCCAACCATTTAGTGACTGACTGAACCTTGGTGGGTCTACTGCTATACCTTCTCCTGATATAACGTGTCCAAGGAATCCGACTTCCTTCAACCAAAACTCACATTTGCTGAACTTGGCATACAACTGGTGTTCCCTGAGTTTCTCGAGAACTAATCGCAAATGCTCCTTGTGCTCCTCCTCATTCTTCAAGTATACCATTATATCATCAATGAAATCCACAACAAACATATCCAAATATTCCATGAACACCTTGTTCATCATGCTCATGAAGTAAGCAGGGGCATTAGTCAGTCCAAATGACATGACCGTATATTCATACAACCCGTACCGTGTGGTGAATGCTGTCTTTGGTATATCCTTCTCTTGAATCTTCAGCTGGTCATATCCTGATCGCAGATCGATCTTTGAAAACACCTTAGCTCCTTGCAGCTGGTCAAACAAATCATTGATCATCGGTAGTGGGTATTTGTTCTTGATCGTCACTTCATTTAACGCACGATAATCAACAACCATTCTTAGAGGCTTATCCTTCTTCTCAACCAAAAGCACTGGCGCTCCCCATGGTGATGAACTCCGGCGAATGTAACCTTTCTCCAATAACTCCTTGATCTACTTCTTAATCTCCTCCAGATCATTTGCGGGCATCCGATAGGTCTCTTTGATATTGGCCCTGTACCTGGCAATAGCTCTATCAAAAACTCGATGTCTCGATCCGCTGGCATGCCTGGTAACTCCTCTGGAAAAACATCCGGGTAATCCTTCACTACAGGCACTTCCTCCTGAACAACTCCCGTGAGGGTATTTACTTGGCTCCTCCTAGGCGCATGCCTAGATACATACTTAATCCTTTTTCCCTCCGGGGTGGTGATATAAATCAACTTACTAGCACAGTCCATGCTTCCTCCATACTTTGACATCCAGTCCATGCCTAATATCACATCCAATCCTTGTGACTCCAAGATTATTAGGTCGGACGGAAAAACATGGCTACCAATGGTTAAGGATATCTGGTCACACCATCGACTAGCCATATACTCTGCTCCAGGTGAACTCACTAACAGAGGGGTCCTAAGGGTTTGGGTTGGTAGTTTAAACTTATCCACGAATCCCCTTGATATGTATGAATGCGATGCACCAATATAAAAAGAACAAGGGCGGTAAAAGAATTAACCAAAAACTTACCTATAACCGCGTCTGGCTGTTCTTCAACCTCCTCCACATTAACGTGGTTCACTTGTCCTTTGTTCTGTTCATTACTCTCTATGTGTTACATTGCCGGCATATTCCATGTGCTGACCCGTTTTTGGGCTGCAACGTATCAAGTTGCAGACTTTTCAGACGACGAGTAAGGAGCCTTAGGTCGTGGTCTTATACTCAGTGATGCCATTGGAGTTGATGGACTCACTTTATCTTCCAAGCCTTCCGTTGTTATCGTATTTAGATGGCCTTAAGCCATATTTATTTGTGTTGCGTTCTCTTGAACTATTCGATGTAATAAGTGTGTGATTGCTACTCTGTTATAAATCCTTCAAAGTACTGTGTGTGTCAGCATTACCGATCCAGGGATGACACTGATGCACGGAGACTAGACTGTTTGAGGTCTGGTCGCTACAGAGATGGTATCAGAGCACATGCTGACTGTAGGACATGACCACTAAGCTAAAGACCTAGATCACTACTCTCTTCTCATTTCTGACTCCTCTCCTTTCTTCCACTCTTTTAGGATGGCGGATGCAAGGAACAAGTTCGCGCAACCAGATGAGGATACACCTTTTGGACGACACTTGAAGGAAGTTACTAAGTACCTGAACATCGGAATGCCAAGCTTCACCGGGACCTACAACGCCACACTACCACAAGAGGAGCGCTGGATGATTCAAGTTCAAGTTCCAGGAAGGACGTTCACGCCAGTCACTGAGCCCATAGAATTTTCCTTTGATGCACCAACCTGGAGTCTAGGAAAGGGCATGGCAGCCCACATCACCATGGGACGCATTGGAGAAGTGTACCACAATAATCTCAAGGATACTATCTATCAGATTTGTGGGCGCCGAGACGAGCAATGGGAGATGATCAGTACCAGGAAGGATAGATCTATTGCAGCTTTCATCCAGGAGTTAAACCAGCACATTCGTCGCCAGGAGAACCAGATGTGCGCAGACATGATAGATCTGAAGAAGGCAAAGACAAGGATCATGGAACTGGAGGAAGAACTCAAGGCCACATGCGAGGATTATATGGAGGAAATCTTTGCACTAGTAGAGAAGAATGGCGACCTGACAAAGAAGCTAGAAGTTTTCATGGGAGACCCAGCACCAAGAGGAGATGACGACGATTCTACTTGCCCGGAGAATTACATCATCATCAATGACACCGACTCGGACCCCAGTGATGATGATTTGGATGATGAAGCCGAAGCAGATATCATGGAGTCTTCGACTGAGCAATTTTTCTAGTAGACCACCAAATTAGTAGTAGTATTCCACCATATATATAGTATAGTCCAAGCACTTTGTAACGATAGTTAGATCGATTGTATGCCTTGTGTGAATTGATTGAAGTGATATGATTGTGTTTGTCTCATGTGCATATGGGTAGTGTTTTCCCTCTAGACCTCATTCTATTCTATTTTCTCATCTTTTCTAAACCCATCAGATGCCTCCGAGACACGACACCGGATTTGTTTTCCCACCGGAGATCACTCAGTTGATTCAGCAGCAGAATGCCCTGATGCAAGTGCTAGTTCAGAACCAAGGCAACAACAACAACAACAACAACAACCCACCACCACCACCACCTGTTGATCACTTGGCCCGTTTTCTTAGGCTAAATCCGCCGGTGTTCTCTAGTAGCACCGAGCCGATTGTTGCAGATGATTGGCTCCGCAAGGTTGGAAGGGAGCTGACCACTACAGGATGCACAGATGTGGAGAGAGTGCGTTTTGCCGCACATCAGCTTGATGGACCCGCAGCATCATGGTGGGAGAATTACACAGCCACTCACCCCGTTGACACTGTCACATGGGACCAGTTTCAGCAAGCTTTTCGTACTACCCATGATTCAGCAGGAGCTATAGCCATGAAGAAGCGTGAGTTTCGCAACTTACGCCAAGGAGGACGTACCGTTGGCCAGTATGTGGAGGATTTTAGTAAGTTAGCACGTTATGCCCCAGATGACGTTGGTACGGATGCAGCTAAGCAGGAGAAGTTTCTGGAAGGACTGAATGATGAGCTGAGCATGCAGTTGATGGTGGCAACTTTTAACAACTACCAGGAGTTGGTAGATAGAGCTCTCATGATTGAAGGGAAGCAGCAGCAGATTGAGAGCCGTAAGAGGAAGTATGGATAAGGAAAGTACAGTACAGGAGCTCATCAGAAGCCTCGTTTTACCCCGAACTCAGGAGGACACCTTCAGCATAACCATGGAGGTCACAATCACAATGGAGGGAGCTCACACAACCATAGTGGCCCCAAGAATGGCAATGGGAACGGAGGAAGCAACGGACAGAATCGTACCAACCCATCAACCCCAGCCAAGAGGGATCTAAGCCACGTTACCTGTTTCAAGTGCCAGAAGACTGGACATTATGCCACTGATTGTCCGGAAGCAAAGAATGGAAATGGCAATGGAAGCTCGGGGAAGAAGCCGAACCCTTTCAACAGGGGACAGGTGAACCACGTTAACATGGAGGAGGTTGAAGCACAGCCCGATGCAGTAATAGGTAAGTTTTTGGTTAAGTCATTTACTGCAATCGTTCTTTTCGATACTAGTGCATCGCATTCATACATATCAAGGGGATTTGTGGATAAGTTTAAGTTGCCCACCAAAGTTCTTAGAACACCTATGTTAGTAACCTCGCCAGGAGCAGAGTATATGGCAAGCCAAGGATGTTTTCAGTTGCCATTGGCCATAGGTAGGCATGTTTTCCCCTCAGACCTAATAGTTTTGGAGTCGCAAGGTTTGGATGTGATTTTGGGAATGGATTGGCTATAGATGTATGGAGGAAACATTGATTGCGCCAGTAAGACGATCTTTCTTACTACCCCAGAAGGAAGAAGGATTAAGTATGTATCCCGGCATGTGCCGAAGAGGACTAGAGTAAATTCCTTATCAGGAGTTGTACAGGAGGAAGTACCGATGGTGAAGGATTTCCTTGACGTATTTCCAGAGGAGTTGCCAGGCATGCCACCGGATAGAGACATTGAGTTTTTGATTGAGCTTTTGCCGGGCACAGGGCCAATATCTAAGAGACCGTACAGGATGCCCGCTAAGGATTTGGAAGAAATTAAGAAGCAGATTAAGGAGTTACTGGATAAAGGATATATTCGCCCAAGTTCGTCACCTTGGGGATCACCCGTACTTTTAGTACAGAAGAAAGATGGATCGTTGAGGATGGTTGTTGATTATCATGGATTGAATGAAGTAAAAATCAAGAACAAGAACCCACTGCCATGATCAATGATCTGTTTGACCGACTACAAGGAGCTAAAGTATTTTCCAAGATTGATTTGCGGTCAGGATACCACCAGTTGAAGATTCGAGAGCAGGATATACCCAAGACAACTTTTACCACAAGGTATGGGCTATATGAGTACACCGTTATGTCATTTGGCCTGACTAACGCACCTGCCTATTTCATGAACATGATGAACAAAGTGTTTATGGAGTTTTTGGATAAGTCCATCGCAGTGTTCATTGATGATATTCTGGTCTATTCGAAGAATGAAGAAGAGCATAAGGAGCATTTGCGTTTAGTACTCGGAAAGCTCAGAGAACATCAGTTATATGCCAAGTTCAGCAAGTGCGAGTTTTGGTTAAAGGAAGTTGGATTCCTTGGACATGTTATATCCGGAGAAGGAATATCAGTAGATCCCACCAAGGTTAACACTGTGACAAATTGGGAGTCACCCACGACAGTTGGAGAGATCCGGAGTTTTCTTGGACTCGCAGGATACTACCGGAGATTCATTGAGAATTTCTCAAAGATTGCAAAACCTATGACTGAGTTGTTGAAGAAGGACACCAAATTCAATTGGACTGAGGAATGTGAGGCTAGTATCCAGGAGTTGAAGAAACGTTTGGTTACATCGCGAGTGTTGATTCTGCTAGATCAACGCAAGGATTATGAAGTATATTGCGATGATTCTTGTCGAGGACTTGGAGCAGTGCTAATGCAGGAGGGAAGAGTTGTTTCGTATGCCTCATGACAACTTAAACCCCATGAGTTGAATTATGCTACACATGATTTGGAGTTAGCAGCCGTAGTGCATGCGTTGAAGACATGAAGACATTTTCTCATCGGAAACCATTGTGAGGTGTACACGGATCACAAGAGTTTGAAGTACATTTTCACGCAGAAGTAGTTGAATCTCAGGCAAAGGTGATGGTTGGAGCTCATTAAGGATTATGATATGAGATTGCATTATCACCCAGGAAAGGCTAACGTAGTAGCTGATGTGTTGAGCCGCAAGAGCCATGTCAACACGCTCATGACCGGAGAGTTACCCAAGGAGTTAGCCGAGAATCTTCGTGAATTATGTTTGGAAATAGTTCCAAGAGGCTTTGTAGCAGCATTGGAGATTCAGTCTACTTTGATGGATAAGATCATAAAAGCTCAGAAGACACACAAGGAGATTGCTGAGATAAAGGAAAGGTTGGGTAAAGGAAAAGCCAAGGGATTTCGTGAGGACGAGCACGACACCTTATGGTTTGAGGACCGTGTTTATGTGCCCAATGATCCGGAGATCAGGAAGTTGATTCTGCAAGAGGCCCATGATTCACCATATTCGATTCACCCAGGAAATACCAAGATGTACCTGGATTTAAAGGACAGTTTCTGGTGGACCGGAATGAAGAAGGATATTGCAGAGTATGTGGCTGTTTGTGATGTATGTCAGAGAATGAAGGCAGAGCATCAGAAGCCAGCAGGATTGCTACAACCATTGCCGATACCCGAATGGAAGTGGGATAAGCTAGGCATGGATTTTATCACGGGATTGCCAGGACTCGTTCAGGCTATGACTCGATATGGGTTGTAGTCGATCGTTTGACGAAGGTAGCTCATTTCATCCCAGTAAAGACCACTTATACCAGTGCTAAGTCGGCAAAGATATACATGACCAGGATCGTATGTCTGCATGGAGTTCCGAGGACCATTGTATCAGATAGAGGAACCCAGTTTACTTCAAAGTTTTGGAATCAGTTGCACGAAACTTTGGGTACCAGGCTAGAGTTCAGTACTGCTTTCATCCATAGACAGACGGACAGACCGAGAGAGTCAATCAGATTTTGGAGGACATGCTGAGAGCTTGTGCGCTAGATTATGGATCTAGTTGGGATGACAGTTTGCCATATGCAGAGTTTTCTTACAACAATAGCTATCAATCCAGTTTGAAGATGGCCCCTTTCGAAGCTCTGTACGAAAGGAGGTGCAGGACACCATTGTTGTGGGATGAAGTTGGAGACCGCCAGTTGTTTGGACCAGATTTGATTAAAGAGTCTGAACTGAAGGTGAAGTTGATTCGCGATAGGCTCAAGGTAGCCCAGTTCAGGCAGAAGAGTTATGCGGATTCTAAACGCAAGGAGACAGTTTACGAAGTCGGAGACAGAGTTTATCTTCGAGTATCACCACTTCGAGGAGTGAAGCACTTCAGAGTTAAGGGAAAGATAGCGCCACGTTTTGTAGTACCATACAAAATTTTGGAGCGTATGGGAGAAGGTGCTTACAAGCTGGAATTGCCCAAAGGATTGTCAGGAGTTCACGATGTGTTCCACGTATCCCAGTTGAAGAAGTGCCACGCGGAGATGGCTGAGATACCACTGAGAGATACGGTGCCATTGGAAGCGATTCAGTTGGATAGTGATTTGACCTACGAGGAGAAACCAGTTAAGATTCTTGAGTTTGCCAGCCGAGTCACCCGCAGCAAGTTTATCAAGTTTTGCAAAGTTCAGTGGAGTCACCATACCGAGGAGGAAGCCACCTGGGAGCGAGAGGAAGATCTACGGAAGGACCACTCTCACCTATTTTCTAGCCAACCCGAATCTCGAGGGCGAGATTCATCTTAAGGGGGGTAGGTTTGTAACATCCCAAAAATGTTATACATTAGATCATCATGCATATCATACTTTATTGCATTTTGATTTGCGATCCTAGAAATTCCACGCAACTCAAGGACCCACGGAGAGAGTTGGGGATTTCGTTATTTTCATATTTGGGTTTTCTCAAAATTTGAAAATAGGATCATTTGTTTTTATTATTTTCCTCTCCAAAAATATTTCATATCAAAATATATGCGAGGGGATAAAATGACTTCTCCACAAATAATGAAATATTGGAGGAAAACATATTAAAAACAATTATTTGATTTTTCTTTGGATTTTATTTGATTTTATTTGAACTAGGAAAAATACGCGTTTTTCAAAATTGCATTTAGGCCCCAAATAAATGCTCATCTTGTCCGGCTTGATTTTAGAAGCCGGGAAAATTTATTTCGGGATTTTTGGAGTCCGTTTAGTATTTCTTTTATTTGTTTTTCTGCGCGAAATTATTAAAAAAAATCGCAAAACCGACTTGGGGCCGTGTTCGGCCAGGACTCCCCTGGCCAGGCCTTTATAAGGCGCCGCCCCTGGCCCCGAGCCCAAGCCGCCCGAGCCGCCAAAACCCTAACCCTAAGCCGCCGCCGCCGCC